>NC_089751.1:19152134-19189634 GCF_040412425.1 Macrobrachium rosenbergii | reverse complement strand
TGAATATCGGTTCACAGTGCTTAATTCGGTCGGTATTTTGCAAAATTGAATATCGGTTCACAATGCTTAATTCGGTCGGTAATGTTTGTAATTTGGAATAAAAGTACGACCCTATACTTTACTCGTTTTTCCCTTGAATTTTTGTTGTTACCATGCCATTATAAAGCCCAGAATTATTAATCGTGTTTTTCATTTAGGGACACATTGCAGGACATTATGTAGCGATGAATAATAAATCACCAATTTAAATCATACCTGCCTGATCTCGTGTCATTTACATATTTTATCAGCCTCATCAGATTTTGTTATTCGATAGGGCATGAAATAAATTCAGTTGTTATTTCCTATCACATGTTAACAGTTTGTAAGCGCGTGTGCGTTTCCTCCTATCATTTATTCGATACTGTAGTTTTAAGAAAAGTGGATAAATAAACTGGAACATCATTTTTGGGGGATCAGAAAGAGAACAAATCGTAATTCAATTTCATTCAAATGTACAGTTACGGATATATTAAATATTATTGCACTTCAGTTACTATATATATGGAGCTTTCTGCACACAAGCAAATCTTAGTAATCATATATGTTTTTAAGAAATATCTCACTTGTTTGCTTTATAGATTGTCTTGTCTAAATTCCGGATAATCTACTAAAGTATAACGCATACCGTCATCATTGATAAAGTTTTAAGCTGCTTTTCAATAAAACAAACGAGACGGGATTTTGAAAAAAAAAAAAATTGTTGTTTTGGGTAACATTATCGCTATTTTATTTTACAAATGTATTCTTCATCCACGATCACATTTCTCTCTTCTAGAACCATGTATTACTTTAAAGTATTCCTTATTGGCCAATATATATATTTTGCTTGACTTTGGAAACAATGGAGTACATCGCAATTTAGGATTGCGTAGGATCGCGTTCCCAGAAGACAAAATGGGGATAATGATAAGGTTGCAACGGCCACCAATCTGCAAGCCATAGCATCTGTTTCTTTCTTTATTTTAGCTGAATAAACATTTATCAAGTTTTAAGAGGATACCACGTGACAATCCATCATTCTTCATGCCCCTTCTGGGTGCATTGTTGTTGCTTACGATCTTCTAACCCCAAGGTCATACATACCAATACAATCAATGTTTTATCAACTGTCATTCCGGGATAATTTTAATGAACATTATCAAACCTCTGGAAGATATACTTACCTTAAATTGTTAGCAGAGCTTACAAAGGCTTGTAAATTTCAATCGATGGTAAGGTACGAGTACACACAAAGAGTAAATATAATGATATCTTGAAATTACAATTTATTACCATAAAATAAGAGCAAGAGATACCTTGATCAAACGGTGGATATCTCAGTGACATACAAATCACATTCCGGACCCTGTCAATAAAAATGCTCCAACTAGACAATTAGAGAAAAAGCAGACGCACACACCAAATCACTCCAGATGTATGAATAATGCAATTGCTCGGCAGCGTCAGACAGAAGAGTAAGAAAGTTTAAGAGGAGAAAAATTGATCCAACTCTAAACCATATACACTCTGTCAAAGAGCAAAACTGTGTACGCATCAACAGCATATACCATAACAATTGCGAAGATGAAATACGCATTAAATACGCATCAACAGCATATACCATAACAATTGCGAAGATGAAATACGCATGAAACTCTAGATTTCTGTAAGTGCAACTTTCAAAGTTCTGCTAACGAAGTCGCAGTCAAATCACATAGATCCATCATCGACTCTGTAATACTAATATCAGCAAGATCCGCGCCAGATTATCTTGGATATATAAACGGAGTAATGCTGGAATGCTCCTTCATACATGGTAGTCGGAGTGTTAACAAGTAACAGCAAAGTCAGTCAAGATATGACAGTATTTCCAGAAAGAGGGAAAGCTTCAACTTCCAAAGATAAGCACTGCCTCTTTATTGCACGAAAGAATAATCTCGTCAACTACTGAATCAAAAGAACAGGTGGCGAGTAGGATAAGGGACCTTTTTGCCTAATTTTAGAGGAAGTCTTCATGTCAGATCAAATAAATATTTTTCAAGAAATGTCAAGATACATATAAAAACAAGTATTAGAAAGATATTCATAATATATATATACATATATATATATATATATATATATATATATATATATATATATATATATATATATATATACATATATATATATAGTATATTTACGTAGTATGTATACACACACACACGCGCACACACAATCACACACACATATATATATAATCATAGAAGTGGGGTTTGTGTTCATTCTCTGTCAATTATACGTGATAAATCTTTTTACAACACTCTTGTTCTTCTTTTTCTCCTTATCATATTATTCTCTGCATATTCTTAATCATCATTCATTTTCGTAGGAATTCCAAGAATGAAATTCGTCCCAACAAGATCGTAATAAAAGAAAAAATATATCCCCGTCCTGGGATTACTTTGCGTCTCAGCGACCTCGAAGAAAAGACGGACCCTGACATCAAGACGATAAAGGGAAAAGGGTGTAATGAGCATAATAACAACTTTTCTTCCTCTTCTTTTAAACGTCTCCCTCCTCATTCTCCTTTTATACTTGCCGCAATATAGGAAAGCTGAAATGGCCCTATGCAGAACACTAAAATCTCGACTCACATTCGCAGAACGTTAAGTCTTACGTGCATTCGTTTATTCCACAGTCAATATATTTTTCATGGCCCTGCATCATGTCTCCTTATGACGTAGCGTTTGCTTTGGGTTCTGGATATCGAGAGATATAAATCGATCATTACCTGGCGAGAAGACTTTCAAAATACAGAAGCAGCTGTATTCCTTGAGGAAGGTTTCAGAATGTGCCCTAATTCAATAATGACGAGTGTGTTCGATATGAAAGAAGCGAGGATATCTTATAAGGAAGAGAAGAAAAGTACGAACTAGAGATATCATACCAAGGTGATATGGGTTTATGAAAAAAAATGCACAATGGGGTGACACATCTGTAAATTCAAAATTGTGATAAACATAAACAACGAAGAGGTGTGGAAAAAAAATAGGAATTTATTGCTGGGAAATAGTTGATAGCGCAACTGACTGGTCGGCTAAGTGGTTCAATATAGGCCTGGAAAATAGAATGGTACCATAGGAATAGTTCAAGGCAATAGCTGTCATTGTGTACGAGTAGGGAAGTTTGACACTGGTAAGTGGTAAAAATACAGGGACATATGGTATGCCTGTGAAACTGCATGGGTATCTATAAGGTATGAGTATTCTTGTTTTAGATAAGAAAGAGTAAAAGTGTAAAGCTTAGTCCAGTACACATGAGCTGTGATAAATCAGGTGGATGCAATGTGTTTGGGGTAAATTATATATTTTGTATAACATATTTTAGTTAGCCTCATTAGAAATTTGTATAGTGAAGTTGAGCCTTTTATTAAAATGTGTAGATTTTACAGTGCTCTGAATCGCAAGTCAGTCCCACAAACTAGCGTGTTATGTAGGGATATTTTGCAACTTTATTTTGGGGACAGGTACTCCCAAAAGATTTAAATCCAATTCAGTTTCAAGGAAAGAACAAAAAAGATGATTTCGCCATCTCTTCTCAAGATTACGGTTTGCAAAAATAGAAGTACTTTGTAGATCAAACGGGGCAGAGAACTTATGAGGTTTCCTTTGTGCTACGAGAGTCTTAAGTATACCTTAGTTTAACCAGACCACTGAGCTGATTAACAGCACTCCAAGTCTTGTCCTTGGATGGGCTGTGTATCCCGACTATCAAAAAGTACATTAACACTGTTCTCCATAAAATCTGTTTAGTTAGCAATAAGGCAAAGGAATACCCAATTGACCTTCATCAATGTCATCATCATCACCTCCAATACCCTGTGACGCCAAGGGCTTCTGTGATATTCGAGCACTGATGTATTTCCTCTGCATTATCTGCCAAAAACCTCTACTCATCTTCAGCTTTCCTCTTCATATTTTTCACCCAAGTGACTTTGGATCATCCACGTCATCTAGGGCACACTGTAACCCAGTTGACACTACAACGTACTTTCTCATTAGAGTTGAGAGAAGGACAAGTCCAAGTTATCTCCATCTCCCTTTCATCATTATTTCTACTGCGTAAGCCTCCGTTATTTCCTCTGTGGTATTATTATTAAAACTAAACTTTCATCTGACTAAGAATATTCTCCCCAAGGCTTATTCTCAGATCAAGACAATCTTTCAGATATCGTTTCAATGACATTTCATGTCTTGCATCTGCATACCTATGCCGGTCGTACAAGACTAAAGCATGGTCTCACATTTATGTGCAAAGATGGTTTATTTGATTTTCAAATGTTATTCCACCTGCCCATTGGATGATTTGCCTTTTTTCTAACTCAAGATAATCTGTGGTGAATAATATCCTAGTTCCTGAATATATGAAAAATTCAACTTCATCAATCCTTTCTCATGCCTCGTACATATTTTGTCTTCATTACTTGTTTTTTTGTTTATTTATTTAGATATATTATGTGTTCTGTCAAAACAGCTTTTTAAACCTTTGGTAAATAAAGGTGTGGACTAGCCACAGAGGGAATGATAGACATACCTCTTCGGTTAAGAAGGGTTATAGAATTAAGAAGAATAGGGTTAGGAAAATAACTTCAAAACGTCGCATGAGAGAAGTAATCACTGAACCGTGTATTTCGAGGATTGCCAATCTTCACGGAGTAAATATGGAAAGAGATTGCCTGGCTGGTGTTACGAGGCCACCTGAGATAAGGAGGCATTCTTCCCTTGAGCTGAATAAAACAGGGAGTGAAAAAGGTCCTGGAGAAATGGGAAAGAGGAGCATCTTGCGGCAGAGATGAAAAGGATCGAGGAATGAGGTGACAGTGAGAGTGGCATCATTGATCAAACGAGCTGCCTTGGGTTCAATGCTTCTGAGAAGGGAGATTAAAGGAGAAGCACTGCAAATATAAGAGCAATATACCTAAAGAAAGACACAGAAACCCAGTGTAGAGAATTATAACTGAGACAATAGAAAAATATTCCGTCAATTGAACAATACTCCATTTCTTGAGCTTGACTAAGTGATTCGAACATCATGACCTCCCACAGGCAAGATTGATTGATTTCATTTATGAAAATTTGGTTATAATGCTAACCACTGACGGGGTTTCAGCCACTTGGCGCTAAAGACAGTGAAAAGAGAAGAAGTATGAGTGGTTGGACGGCATGCTAGAAGAAAGGGAGAAGGAACGGAGGTAAAGTAAAAACATACAAAGTGGGTTCAGCTAGGGGCCAAATAGACGCTGGAAACATGGAAGAGTAATGCCAACAGTGCACCAAGTGAAGTGCACTGGCGGCAATACCTCATTATCGGAGGCAAGTTGAAAGTAACCTGCACTAAAATTTTATAGTAGCAATGACGCTTCATAATATGGTAGACGCAAATAAATGATTACATCTAACATGTTAAAGGAAATCTTCCTGCACAAACTGGATCTAGATCCTTAATGCAGGGACCAAGTTAACCAAACATCAGGAGAATGACGAAAACCCATTCGTTCCCAGATATAACTGTTTACCTTCGTTCCTTTACATAAAGACAAGCTCTGATTAGTATCGTCAGTCTCTCATGAACAACTCCTAATTTAATTCCAATTTCCATCAATCCTCTAATCATAAATATCATCAAAATCATTCCCAAAGTCACTATCTTAAGACCAATATAATTCAGTGGGAAATTGACGTGGCTGAATACTGATGTCAGACAAATACCTTCGCAATGTTGAGGATGTCCTCTAGTGATGTGTGGTTTCCGTCACGCCAACATGAGACGAGTGGATATTGGCCTTAGTAATTGTGCAGTGATATTGCACCGCGCTCCGTCTGATCGTCCTTTATTTCGTACTGTCAGTTCACAGGGACGTTTCGCGTCTTCTCTCCAGATGTCCTTTGAGACATCAGCACTATTTTGGTATTACGAAATTGTAATAAATTTCAATGAACGAAAATGAAGACAAAGCGAAATAATACGAAACTTGGACAATAATTCTTCTCATGTACTTTCTCGAATATAAGATTATATTAGTGTTCTTGGTCTATGAAAAGGAAGACTGCATAAATACATACAAAAATCAACAGCCAAGAAAATTTTCAACATGCTCAAAATCTGTCATTTGTTTCTTTGAAAATATTTATCTCACTATAATATTAACAGCAGATTTTTTTAAAATCTTCATCATCAACTTTACTTGATAAAGCATAATTTCACGAAGAATCATTTGTGAAAAAACATGCATAAGGTGTTGCATTAATCGTAAAGTAAAGAATCTCAGCGCAATCATGTGGGGTGGCATTAAACACGAAAAAAAGAGCTTAAAAATAGTAATCTTGATTCTCTGAACACTGAATAGAGAAAAATATGCTCACATGCTATATTCAAAACATCATCTGGACACTGAAAATCTCAAGCTCTCCGTACATTATTACATTTTTAGTTGAAAATTGGCATTATATGACAAATAAAAAAATAATAAAAGATTTAAAATTATGAGTATGCAGAAATTTATATCTAAATTATTTTTTTTTTGGTGTTATCTTTAAAGGAAACTAAAGGAGAGTATTTTCATATCATGTGAAAGCAAACAATTATTTGTTGTTCTTCCGAATAGTGGGATAGATACTTGTTCTTGAATTTTAGTAATATTGTGTTCTAAGGTTATTTCATTGTTTCATTACTCAAAGGAATACATGCAGATTAAACTAGGAATATTGAAAGAGCTTTCTTAAACACAGTAATCTCTCTCTCTCTCTCTCTCTCTCTCTCTCTCTCTCTCTCTCTCTCTCTCTCTCTCTCTCTCTCTCTCTGTATATACATACATATATATATATATATATAATATATATATATATATATATATATATATATATATATATATATATATATATATATATATATATATATATATATATATATATATATATATATATATATATATATATATATATATATATATATATATATATATATATATATAATATATATATATATATATATATATATATATATATATATATATATATATATATATATATATATATATATATATATATATATATATATATATATATATATAATATATATATTGTTTCGTGAAACTTGGCTGATGAGTTTATTACTTGATTTACGTAATTTTTATAAGGCCCTGCATGCCAAGGGCACACGTAACCTGTCAATGATGCTACAAATTAACCTCAAAGACAGTCGTTAAACACTCAAGGTCGCCAGCCGAGGAGCTATTCTTGGCACAAAAAAAAATATTCAGTGAATACGGACTTTACGATAAATGTCGCCCGGCTTCGGACACAGTCAATCTCTACTTGTTAATATGGTATTAAAACACAACGGCTCTTCCAAACAATGGATTGAGACACAAGGCTGCATAAAGATTTTGAAATGACTTGCTCAACCTTCCCTAATTCCTAGTTGCTTCCCTGGAATAATTGGATGACGCTAAACAATAAAATTTAGGCTTAATCTAGACCTCGTAAAAGCAAATGCTTGGGTGGATATGGTGGCGAAAGACTGAAACAAAGAAACGGGATATACAGAAAAAAGGGGCTAGTAATTGACGAAGTTTTGAACAAAACACAGACTTTACCTTGGACGACTAGTCGTTGCGCATACAATGGACGATCGGAAGTTCTGGGATGAATTCGCCACTTCACTACTAACATAGACTATAAAACGAAGAATAGGGGGCCGAGACGCATAAGGCGTGCGTCCGTGATGGAAGGCTGGTTCTCTCTCCTGTCCGACCTAGTTTGGATAAAACACGGTCGTCCGTTCATGCCCTAGGGGTCTGAAACTTTGTCAAAAACATTCGCCAAAGAGTACAGGTAAAAGCTTAAGGCTACCTATCATAAGGTTGATTATGGAAATTTTCCAATGGGGGTTAAATCCCTAATGCTACCTATCCTTGCTATGAACGAACGTTAAGTTTGAATCGTCAACACGAAAACGGTCGATACACCCATCTTTTCCCGCCTTGGTTCATCTGATATTACTACAAATAAATGCATAGCGGGAGAACAGCAGAAATATTTATAAAAATACATATACATATTATATTATATGTATATATATATATATATATATATATATATATATATATATATATATATATATATATATATATATATATATATATAATTATAATAATAATAATTTCTCCAAACTGTTGGGTTGCATTTTATAACAGCAATTCTTCTGCAAAATACAAAAACTTTTTATATAGGAAGGCACTAAATATCTAAAGTTTGAAATGAAACAATTTTAAAATACATGGGTATTCACTGAAATTCCATTTTATTAACCATTATTTGTTTTTGCTAGTCATAATTGTTTATAATTCTACATATTTGGAAAAAAGCGAAGTTGTAAACTGGATTAAAGTTGATGCTAGGCCTTAATTTGAAGACTCCATTTATAGTACTTATTTCTTCTCAAAGATAAATTTATATGCGCTCACAGCCAGTTTATATTACTATGTGCGATTTCTATTTTGGGATCCTGGTACTTCCAAATTTAAAAGTGTATTGAAGTAATTTTTTTTCCAAACTAAACCCGTGTTTAAGTAAAGACGCGAGAATTCCAGTGGCACCTAATTCTCCAAAAATAAACCAAGCCGTGGGAAGTGTCAAAATTACGCGTAATCGATACTATAATATTCAAATTAGTTCCGCTTTTATCTTTCTCCTCCAGCACAATTGTTGCATTTCGTCGCTCGTTTAAGTGTTCAACCCCTTTTCGGATTATAAGGCAAATAGAGCTCCACTTTGAAAGGGAAAAAAGACAAAGTATGTCGAAAAGATAAGCATTAACATAAAAGTGACTGAAGAAAATGGAACGAAGTCAAGGGGAACTGGAAGACAGGGGAAATGTACATAAGAGAGTGAATGAGTTTTATGTGCACAAGGAATGATGAACAGAATACGAGAAGGTAATACAAATGGAAAATGTTAATGATTGATAGGAAACTAAGCACATGAAGCAAATTAAGTTAAAGAAATACATAATAGGCAGTAAAAAAAGTCAGTGACAGAAATATATATGGGCAGGTACACAGTGGAAAAGGAGATAAATGGTCAATGATATCAGTTCTAAATTAAGTAAAAATTAATGTTATTGGTGGGAATAAAAAAGAGGGCTTAAGTTGTATGATATATAGAAAATGAAGGAAAATGAGACAGAGCTTAGAATATATGAAAAAGGTGAGTTAAGCAATGAGGGCTAGAAGAAACCAACTTAAATAAAGAAATTCTTGAAAGAGAGGGTGGCTTTGGTTAGGACTGAAAGAATAAAGGGACAGGAAGCAATTCACAGAGAAATGTGAGAAACTGTTACTGGAAAGAAATACATGGTCACTGAATATTTAAGACTCCGCAGTGTTCACTAAAGGGATTTAGACTATTGTCATAAGGTCCGTTGATGGGAAAGAGGAAACATGGTGCAAATGATAAGCATGATCAAAACAAGAAAAACAAAAGGGAAACAGGGGAAAGAAAGATAAAGATAGATAATCTTTTCAACCTTTATGATTTCCTTATGTTAGAAAAAGAAAGAGGTTTTTCATTACCAATCAGTAATATGCAAGGCATGAACGAAAGGAACACTAAGAGGCTTGCGCAACCTAAAACACACACACACACACACACACACACACACACACACACACACACACGCATACAAAATAAGGAGTAGTGGGGTGGCAATTCAAGTGGTGTCTTAAGAACATATTTCCAGATTGTCTTCTCTCATCTTGCTGTAACAGTTTCAACAAAGTAACAAATACTATAACAAAATTAAACTGTCTTATGTTCATCCTTGCCTCCAAAGACTGGAGGGAAATGCTGTCAATGGCCTCAGCTAACAGGTATATACTAAAATCTCTATAATTAGAATAAGGTTAACCTGCCCATGAAACGAAGACCCCCTTTAATGATTTTGTTGTTATCCAATAGCCATCAGTTTAAGAATTAAACTATTATTAATAACTATTAATATTAACTAACAGTTTTAATTAAACAAAAGCACTTGCATGACGGAAATCTTGCAATTGCCCTTATAGCAATGTATTCGCTGGAGCCACAGATGTTTGGTATAAAACTTGTTTCTCTGCTATTCGCTGGAGCCACAGATGTTTGGTATAAAGCTTGTTTCTCTGCTAAACTGTATATAAGACTAACCTTTACAGAAAATTTGCGCATGTTTGTGTAAAAAAAAAAATTTAAAAAAACTGGCAATTGTGACAAAACAGGTCACACGTTTTGGTACAATTTGGTACCCAAATGAGGTGTTGGACTAGTTCCTTGAAAACAGGATATACGAAAATGAAGCGAGGATTAATGAAAGATGAAATTATAAACCATGTACGATGAAAGACAGTCTCCACAGACATTTGAGCAATCTATCTCCTTCCTCCCCAGTGCATACATAATTTACATTATATGCTATACAAGAAGCACTGGATTCCTGGAATGAATTTCAATCCTATACTCGTCTGATTTACCAAAGGTTTTTAAGATTTTACCTTTAGTATTTAGTATATATATTATATATATATATATATATATATATATATATATATATATATATATATATATATATATATATATATATATATATATATATATATTTTAGAAATATTTCTGCTGTTCGCACTCTCTCCCTCACTGCATTATTTTAGTAGAAATATAATCCTAACAAAGACAGGAAGAGCTTTCTCTGTGAAAAGCAGGGAGAGAAGCAGGCAGGTTGTTGTTGTGTTCAAACCCAACCATTCCTAGCAGCTTATAAGTTTAGTTTAGGGACCTATCCAACAGGTAGGGTTTTGCCATGACCACCCCCTTAGGTAAGGTACACTTTAACCTCCTTTTTCTGTGAACTGTGTATTGGCAAGATTTTGTTATTTTTCACACTGCCCGCAGCCTACGAACGAATGGCTGTTTACAACAACAAACCAGGACCCGTGCCCTAGACCCGAGGTCAGTCAGAGAGAGTCAAGCAGTCACGAGCGAAGGAGGCAAGGTTATGTTCCTGCATCCTTACTTCCTCTCTTTTCGTTTCCTTCTAACTTGTGGAACCAAGAACATTGCTTTTCACCATACCCCGGGCGTCAGAGCAGTGCACACAAGTACTCTACGTAACAGGAAGTCAGAGAATGACAATTGCTTGCCGTTCTTCTGTTATCTCTCCCACTGTATTTCTAGTCTAAGTTTCTCTCTTCTCAGTGCCGAACAAAGGAATCCTGGTGAAACCATATCCTTGTTAAGAAGTCAATCATACGAAGTACAATTAGTGTAGCCTAGAAATCTTGATTTAAGATTCACCCCTCGCAGTAATTAGGGATTTGTGAGAGGGCGTCTAAGTAGCAGTCAGGCACACCTTTGGACCTGGGAGGAGAAATAGTCGTAAAGTACTAGGGAAATGCCTCTAAGGGCGTTACTAGATCGACTCAGCTCTTGTGTTATAACCTAAAGTTGGGAAATTATTATTGTGTCTGAAGGGGACAAACTGGGGAGCTGTTACTGGTTCATGTAGATTTCCTCACGTCAAGGGATTTTATTTGTTGGGAGTTGGTTGATCAATGTGGTTTATTCAACTCCTTTGGCATCGTGCTTACCCCATATAATAATGGGAAAAATGCACGTTAAAGACGAAGAAGAAGTTCATGATAAATCAATTATCAGTAACCTTGTTCCAACTGGTGACCGAATCTAATTAAGTAATTATTTGTCTTTTAGGGTAACTTTTAGTTTTAATTGACAGGATATACGAATGTTATATATACACAAGTTTACCCCTTATTTCTATACGTGTATTAACCTACAATTAAAACAATGCAGACCGCTGAGATTTCCAAGTTCTTAATTACCAGAAATCATACTTTCATTGTCCTTCATGTAGAAAGCATCTCTTTGTTCTTCCTGTGCACTTTAAGTAATCTCTCTATCTCTATCAACCTCTCTCTATCTCCCTCTTTCCAAGATACAGTTTCAACGTTCCAAGGCAGCTATGTTGATGAGAGTTGCTTGTGTAGCACAATAGTTCATATTTATTGAAGCGGTGTGAATACGAAGGGCCTGGAATAATGACGGACGCTTCGAAGTAAGGATGTAAATTTTGTCTATGGATATCAACAGGAGATGTGTACAGGATCTGTGTGTGTGTGTGTGTGTGTGAGAGAGAGAGAGAGAGAGAGAGAGAGAGAGAGAGAGAGAGAGAGAGAGAGAGAGTGTGTGTGTGTGTGTGTGTGTGTGTGTGTGTGTGTGTGTGTGTGTGAGAGAGAGAGAGAGAGAGAGAGAGAGAGAGAAGTGTGTGTGTGTGTGTGTGTGTGAGAGAGAGAGAGAGAGAGAGAGAGAGAGAGAGAGAGAGAGAGAGAGAGAGACAGAGAGAGAGTACTAGAGGCGACAATGGATATCGACGAGAATAAAACTCTGCTCTAGAGCTGTCTAAGAGGAGCTCAGAGCTCAGATGTGGTTGAACAAAAGCAAGAGGGAACAGGTTACTTTACATGTGCTCCATTAAAGTATATTACTGTCGAATTTAGATTCTGTACTTGGAATCGATATCGACCATTCTCCACCATGAAAACTGATGATAAGTTCATAACGTTTTGCTAATTCTGAATTGTTCTCGCTATACGCGCGTCTTTCTTATATTCACAAATACTGTCTGAAATATCGACTAATATCGAATTCATCATACCTTGGCAAGAACTTTCACGCATGGGGAATCATAAATGATAAGTTCACCTGCTCCGGTTATATTTCAAACCCGAGCCTCTAGTTCAGATACACCTATAAATAGTTATCTGTGATCGCTCGGCTATCAAGAAATTTAGCCTGTTTTACATACCTCTGTCGAATTCAGGTTCTGCATGTCGAATTCATATCATCCTATCTCCAAATTAATAGCTATTTCATTTCCTTTACCAAATTGGCCTACCTTTACAGTGTTCCATTTAAATTCATTCGAACAATTATTGGATTAAAACATACCTACTTTTTACACTCCCTAGCAGCTGACGTACCTTTCATTCTTCATATCTTCCTCTTTGTTTTCTCCGCTCTTGAATATCCTGCAAATTTCATTTGTTTTCCCTAGGTGACCAGCAAATGCTAAAGGTATCTTTGAATATATTGGTTATCTAGGCACTTGTAAAGTGAGCCTTACACTTTAACCATGAATAGGAGGTTTTATGATTATCGTCTCAAGTTCATACACTGATTGCCCTAATTACTTCGGTCATTATAGGTAAAATTTTTCATGAAAAGTAAATATAAACATCTTCGTATAAAGATCGCTAACAAAACGAGCATTCTAAATTCACTTGGTGCCAACACCACTAATCTAACGGGTAAAAATATGTCAACCCAATTATTTGTTATTTTCGGAAAATGCAAATAAACTGCACTAACACAGAAACTTTTGGAACAAGGCAAATAATTTCTGTAACACCTGGCAGTCATTTAGTTCTCATCTTTTTATGAAACACTAACCCTAAAAATGTACATAAATGTCCTAAGAGTTCATGACAGAATATACGTACACACACACGCACACAAAAACACACGCACACACACACATATATATATATATATATATATATATATATATATATATATATATATATATATATATATATATATATATATATATATATATATATATACACGGCTTAAGGATTCGTTGGTGAAATAAGGTAAAACTTATAATGTAATATGTCCGTTGTATACAAATGTATTTTTTTATGCTTGAATTAACTTCAACTTATCAAATATATATCAGGCTGACCAAAAACTAAGATATGTAAATGTTATCAAAGGCAATCAAGCAGCACAAAAGCTAGATAAAATAGGAAAGCTTTGATACAATAAAACGAAAATGGAAGTATCGTGAGGGGAATATTGGTTGAGCTCCTGGAAAATCGAGTTTGCTTGCAAATTTATTCTATTAGGCAGAATCCCCAGTTCATCGTAACGCTCGCGGACATCCCGAAAAAGAAAAGTTTTCAGTCAGAGGCCACGGGAAGGTAATGTGATAGGATACTTAACTCATCGGATTTTTCTTGATAATCTGTATACTTTATCTTTTCGTAAACTGGCATGGCGTCTGATATTTTATTCCTGTTAATCGGATGTAAAATAAGAGTCTTAGGATGCTGCAAACAATTAAGGGATCAGTTTAGGGGTTGAAGCTGTAAGACGTTTACCAGATAATTATGACGATGAAGATGGGAAACTGAAGTTGTCCAGGTAAATCAGAAACGTTCCGGGTTGCATTTTACATTTTCTTCTTGCATTCTAGGAATCATAGTCTTTATTTCATCAAGATTCAATATCTTCTCCGTATTCAGTGAAATAAGACGTCTTGCAATGTCCTTCAATTTGTACCAACCTCTCTATCTCTCTCTCGGCTTATCGGTCTGCCTGTCTGGCTCCATCGACCGATCGAAGTGAAGCTTTTCAAAAATTTAGAAACCCACACTGCATAAACACTTTTATCTTCACGTTTTCAATGTCCATAAATTATAAGTATTTTTATTTCTTACACTTCTACTAAAGACCAAGCAGTCAATTTCAGCGTGACCCATTCATCCTTTTCTCAGTCGATTCAAATTCGTAACCATTTTATTCATTTCATTTTCTTCAGCTCAACCACACTCTTTCACAAACTTCAGATTAGTAATTTCAGTTATAACAGTATATATATATATATATATATATATATATATATATATATATATATATATATATATATATATATACATATAATATACATATATATATATATATATATATATATATATATATATATATATATATATATATATATATATATATATATATATATAATATTCGTATTTCTTATTTTTCACAACTTCATTTCCTCTTTGGTGCTCGTATTCTAAGCAAAATAATCCACTTGCATGCTTTCATCAGTTTCGTTCCATTTACATTCAAATGCCACAATTCAAATCCTTAAATGAAAGGTAACTAAACACAAGTAAAAATGCGCCGAAGTTTCTTCGTCGGAATCGAGTTTTCTGCACAGCGTATAATGCTGTATGAAACTCTCAGCCACGGCCCGGTGGTGGCCTGTGTTGTTGGCCCCTACAGGGGTACCATACGCACGATCGTGGTTAACTTTAACCTTAAATAATATCTACTAAGGCTAGAAGGCTGCAATTTTGATCAACATACCAATTTGCAGCCCTCTAGCCTCAGGAGTTGTTAAGATCTGAGAGCAGACAGAAAAAGTGCGGATGGACAGACGAATAGCTATCTCAATTGTTTACTTTTACGGAAAACTAAAATGCAGTTTGTGAATAACAACCTAAGGGTCCACCGAAATCTTCCATTTCAGATCATTTATAGAGCATCTTTTACACTTCTCTCCTCTTTCATTTAAATACCATACGTTTTGTGTACTCTTAAATCCAGTGCTCTGCTTATCATGGTACTAGAATTTATGGCGAAAACATTTCCACAAATTAGAATTGAATTGAATTGAATATATAATGTAGACCACCGGCCAAACACTGGGACCTATGGTGTCATTCAGTGCTGAAAAGGAAATTGACAGTAAGAGGGTTTGAAAGGTGTAACAGGAGAAAAACCTCGTAGTTGCACTATGAATTAATTGTTAGGAGAGGGTGGAAAGTAAGGTGGGAGAGAGAATATGAAAGGAGGTACAGTAAAAGGAACGAAAGGGGTTGCAGCTAGGGGCCGAAGGCACGCTAGAAAGAACCTAAGTAATGCCTACAGTGCAACGTGTGAGGTGCATTGACGGCACTACCCAGCTACGGGTTCCACAAATTACAAGAAAGAATATTTATGCTTCTTGTACAACAGTATAGTAAATTAATTTTATTATTATTATTATTATTATTATTATTATTATTATTATTATTATTATTATTATTATTATTATTATTATTATTATTAGGGAGGAGACCTTCTCTGAGGGCAGTTGCATTAAAAATTACAGCTGTTTCCAGGGAATTTAATTTATACAGAGTCTGAAGAATAGAGAAGACTGTACAAATTAAATGCCGTGGAAACAGCTATTATTATCTGTTAATACCCTTTAGCATTTCCAACTAACTACAAAACTATGGATAATAAATGGTCAATATAATTTTTTCGTTGCTTGTAATAATAATAATAATAATAATAATAATAATAATAATAATAATAATAATAATAATAATAATAATAACCTAGTGTATAGTTTTGCGTATATTTACTCATTCGTAGCCTCATTTTTAATATCAAAATAAAAGTTTTCCTTTAAGCTTTTAACAAAAAATGCCAATTCATAGTATTAAGAAAATTTAAAATCACGAGCTTTTCTTAGCTTCTCAAAGAGATGGCTTTCTTTTACGTGTATTTAGAAGTATTGAATAGATTTGCCGAAGAAATATAACTTAATGGTTAAATCCCTGACCAAAGCCTTTTATAATGCTGTGCTAAAACAAAAGTAACCCTTTTTTTCTTATATTACCAAAAAATGTTTTCTGTGCAGTTAATCAAGCAAATCTAATGAAGTCAAATGATAAAAACAATAAAAATGCTTTCCTTTTCATAAATTATAGATAATAAAGACCGTTTTATAATTGTTGCTATAGACTATTCGGCCACGTATTTCTTCTATCGTGTACATTCGAAAGATTAATAACACTATTTTGCTCGATGCAACGGTTATCAGAACACGAAATTATTTTGCAACAAAGCTTTCATTCCGTGCTACACTGAGAACTGCGACTTTAAACTCCGGAGGATCCCGGATGACGTTTTGATGTAATACCTTATCAGTCTTGGGCATTAGGCTGTTCCCAACTTTAATTCCTCTTCCTCAAAGGATTAAAGAAGGGATCCCGCTTTATAGGTGCAGAGTGAAATGTTTTCATATTTTCACAGTAAATTCGACTTCCGATGGAAAGCAACTATGCTGCTCGCCTCCCTCCTAAATAAATAGGAATGATTTCAGTTAAAGAATATGGCATCCACTCACTCGCTGATAAAAGATTTAGGTAATAACGGATGATAATCAGGTTGAATGTAGGTTAACGTCTTCATTACCGGCCGAATAAAGAATGAAGCAAAACTTAATCAAAGGAATCCTCCTTTCGTTCTCCGTCTGTATATCTAACCCACCTATCTCTCTCTTTCGCATTTTCTGACGTATCTCAAATTCGCTACACTAAAACACGTAAACCCTCAGTTACCAGTGTTTATCGGGAAAAACATGCAGCAAGTATGAAAACATACCAAATTCAGATATGCCACCTGTTATAATTTGTCAACGAAAAAGATGGGAAATGCCAGAGTAATTTATCTTTTGTAGTTTTCACAAAAACATTTAACAGGGTGCATTATAATACGATTTCTGATATGATGACGACATTATGATACACTGAAAAAGGATAGGGTAAGCTGAGTGTTAGGCGATCTAGTTGGAGTAGAACAACTGGTTTCTTAATGTGGAAATGGAAATGTGATGAAGTTTCCAAAAATAAACGTTAGGGAAGTGTCAACATACACTAACATTTGCAATACGAGTATTAAAGTCATTGTTGCTTGACTCTATTTCCTATATCTCTGGAATAATAAGCCTTTTTTTTTAATTTGTTCCTTTCCAGACGCATAATTATGAAGTTAAATATATTAAGAAAAATATCATTAAAAAAACACAGCGGAATTCGGCTATTTATTTCAAAGTAGTATGAATCAACTTCACACAGATCATATCGTGCTAGATGTTTGTTCCATTAGGAATGGGCTTTTCATTTACCTTTCCACCTATTTGTTCTTTATTTACGATCCGTTGCTACGGCGTAAATACAAATTCCGCATCTCATTAAAGTTTTGCATGTTTCGCTAATTAGTGAGAATAGTGCGTATAAAATCCCCACACCAAATTATGCTTCATTACGCGACTGAAAAGAGGCGATTCAAACGCCAATTAGAAATGCCTATTTTTACCGCATCTCTTTTGGCATTTTTGTATTGTCGGGAATGAAACTGATTGATTAAACTTCATACGTTTTTCTTCCTTTGTTGTAACTGATTGCTATTTCCTCTCTTTGGTAAAAGTTATGTCGCTGCTGCCGAAGCTTATTTCTACCATGCTAATTTATTCTCCAGTAGCATTTTATTTCTACGTGTGCTTCACGGGTTTGTTACACATATCATATCGATCTTTTGCGCAATGATAATTTCACTTACACATACACACACACACACGCGCATATAAATATACATACATATATATTTACACACACGCACACACACATATATATATATATATATATATATGGGTATAAGTGACATTTTGTTATTCCTAATGTGAGTCGCAGAGAGTTTTATGACCTCGCAATTGCTGCGTTTGGAAAAGTAGGTTAGATAAATGCATGACTTTCTAACTCTCTAACTCTCACCCCATTAGAATTTCTCCGAAAATTCATACAAAGAAAAGCAGAACTGAAATGCAGACAGAAAATGCTCTCTATTTTTCCTTCCAGAAATGGCATTACGCTGTCCGGAATGGTCCGTTTATAATGTGAAATTTTTCTGAGGGCTGAACCTTGTTTTACCTCATATTCTTTGTCTTTATACAATATCGACAAATTTTTATATCATCAGTGCCCACTCAAGATGTTAAGGCTATAATGGTTGACGCCTAAATTCTCCATTTCGAGATTTCAGATTGTTTCCTGTGATGGGTGAGGAGCTAGCTTTAAGGTAAATGAACTTAGTGTTAAAACTTTCTACACGAGTTTAGAAATAAATCATAAAATCTCAGAAGTTATTGTCATATAGTGTAAGACCCTAAACAATATTTTTTAAAGTAAAGAAAATCTTCTTTATCTCAGTTTCATCAAGTGCCAGACTTTCGTTTTAAAAATTATAATTAAAATGGATGACCTGAATATTCAGTATGATGAGACAATTTAAAAACAAAAGTGAGATTTACTGTTTTTTTTTACATTGTGTTATCTAATGGCATGGCTATAGAATTTTGATTTTTACTAACATGAGAGGCCTTACTATTTATATTAACTAGTACCAAGACAATGTTGTTTGCCACCACCTTACAAGTTGGTGCAATACTCACAATTTGGAAATATATGTTGGGGAACATAAATCAATAAACGGCGTAGTTTCATGAAAATTAAATTTGTGCTGCATTCATTAATAAATGACATCAGGAAATGATAATAAACATGGCTTATGTACTCAAAACTATCTAGCTATTGATAAACATACTTAATAGCGACATTACAAGGGTTCTTCACGTTGCCTGAGAATGCATCATATGCAAAATTTCTCATACTTACAATTAGCTGAAAAGAAATTACCATATAGATAAAAAAAAAATGATGACACAATTCATGTAGACTGAACCTTTCAGTATATTCCATGTGAGTATGCACAGTATTTAGTCTCTCTCTTTCCCTCTCTCTAAAGAGATATAATATACCTATCCCGTAAAAAGCTATTATCTTTTTCACTCTACAAAAAATTATTTTTATAACAATGTAAGAAAGATACAATCTTTACTAAAAATACGATAAATATTAGTTGAAAGCTCCTTGGATAACTGATTATGAATACCATATATACAGGTTCACGGTCAAAATTCATTCACATAAATCAAGACTTACAGTAAAAGGCTTGTAAATACGACAATAGAACGACGCAGAAAAATGAAAATTCCGTGGACATGATTCCTAAAGTCTCGATATTGTTATGGTAGATTAACGGAGACCAGAATGACAGTGATTACAGTTATAGATGTGAGGGTTTTATAATAGTGTATATTGTATAAAAAGAGAGAAAGTACCCGGTCCATAAAGGAGAGAAAAATTAATGAACTCAAACAGCCATGGGCTGCCCTGAATTCTGAGTAATGCAAATTTTTACTTAGGTTACTGATATTGTCACTTGAACTTAATTTCCAGTACAGCATCACATGAAGTTACCTCTAGTTTACTCTATCAAAAATCATGAAATTGCCTTTTTTTCAGTAGACGATCTGTTATTTTATGCATAAATGCAAAAAACAGTAAAGCATAACAAATGTGTTTTGTCGAAGATTCTATATCCCTGATGTGCAACAGTCGTCAAAACACAAACTATTTTAGGTACATATGGCTTAGTCTTTAAATTTACGAATCTCTCAGATAACGCAAAAGACAGAAATTATAACGAAAAACAACTATTTTTTTGAAGTAGCAAAGGAAACAAATGAAGAAGGGGTTTGACAGTTACATTAAGAGCCGTCCTCATCATCGTTCCATATATGCTAATTTTAATCACATCAGAATCTTTGCATAAAAGTGTCATAACAAATCAGTTTCTGAAAACTCCCCTCTTACTTCCTGTCGTTCCTTACTTTTCCGGAGCTTAGGAATCCATAGCGTTTTCATGTGAATATTTTGTTCTAAATATTAAATAGATGCATTCTTCTAGGATGTCCATATCTATCTTTTTATACATACAGCAGTCTATGTGTATGTGTGTGTAAAAGGGGGTTGCTCTCTGTTTAAAAGGCCTCTGAAGTTCATACTTCCTACATATTCCGCAAAAAAATAGCAATTTTATACAAGTGTAAGCCAAACTCAGAATTATGAATATATACCGTACCTTTAATTAAAATCATTACTTTCGAAAACAAATACCCCAGTTTATAAAGAAGCAGTCATATATACTAATCTTTTATGATACTTTTTCTAATTAGGCCCTCGAAATTAATTATCGCGGAAATAGTTGCAGAGAATATCGTCTCGTAAAAATTTAAACTTTAGGAGCTTCTTGGCTGTGGATTTGTTAGTTTTTCTCATGCGTGAATAAATATGATCAAATTTTAAATTTCCACTACAATAACCAAACAGAAATCCCCACACAAAGTATACTCATTTGATAACTTACTTTTTTTTAAATGAATTGTTTCTCTGATATTCGTTTCTGTCAAGTAATTAAGAAGGAAAAAATCATAATGTTTGTAACAGAGATTAGATAAGTCTTCAGATAGTACTAATAACTTAATGGAGAAAGAATTTATACGAAAAAAATAAGTTAATGAAGCACATCCTAATGCTTTAAGGATCATATTAATAAAAAAACAAACAGCAGACAAGGATGAGTGAAAATTCAATAAAAAAAAAAGTGCACATGCGTTACTGTAGTTGGTATTATGAGGTAATAAGCTTTTAGATTTATTTTACTTTTGGGTAAGTTTTAAGCTTAGTTGCTCAAAATGTATAGAGATTATCTTTCAAATGCTTTATCAACAGTGATGAAATCTAAACTTTTTGCATAAAAAAATATATTTTCTTTTAATTCTCAGAAATCAGTCGCCTTCCTTAAAAGCATTATTTAATGAATGCTATTTTTTAAAGGATAACTAAAACGAACGAGTGTTAAAAAATCAAAACAGTTCACAAAGTGACACCAGCATTTACACATCTAGAGTAAATGTGTCTCATCTGAGATTCCCAATTTTCTTTAAGAGTCTCTACTCTTCATCTTAAGTATGCCTAGCCACTCCTTAATTCTGCTCACCCCTCAACCACTACACAACCCCCTTTCATGTCGGTCCTCAAGGTGAGGACGAAATCCTTCTTAAAGCAGATTAATTAAAGGGAGGACACGAAGCCGTGTTGACTTTGTCTTAGACTTTGTTTGACTATGCCAAGGTTTTGGAGCCTGATAAACTTTGTATTTGACTTCAATATTTCAAAGTTCACGGGAAATACCTGAAGGGGTTGATTAAATATCGGGGTAGGTTAAGCAAAGGTCAGCGCTGGCAGATGTGAACCGCCTATAAGAAATTTTATCTATTTTGGCAGGCTGTCGAAGGCGTATTAGTTTAGCATACAAAGTCCCTGATTTTGGATGTTTGCCACGGATAGGAGGTGAAATTCAAATGAGCGTGAATTTTTTAATGAATTATTCTTTTTCTAAACGGCTACTTTTATAATGATACACTGAGAATATTTAACTTACATTTCTGCAACACAAAATTATTTTATATTAATGTGATGCGAAATAGCTAATATTTTTTTTATTTCATTAAAAAAATCATAACCTCTTTTAACCATAAATGTAATCATAATGTGACAGGGTTTTCTTATTTTCTCTCTATGAATTCTTAATGTTGACTTTTAGCCGTATCGTTAGGCAATTAGTATAATGGGCTTTTAAGTTAATAGAATATGAAACCATTACGGCAGAATAACAGTTTTTCAAATAACAGGGAAGTTTTTAGCGCACTATAAATATAATGACCACATATTTTTACTTCCTTCAGAGAAATTTGAATGTTTACAACCTCATTCCTTTGCATGCTATCACTAGCCGTATGTCTCTCTTCAATAGCATCTATATCCTATTCTAGTAATATATTACCACACACATACACGCGCAAACACACACACACATATATATATATATATATATATATATATATATATATATATATATATATATATATATATATATATATATATATATATATATATATATATATATATATATATATATATATATATATATATATATATATATATATATATATATATATATATATATATATATATATATATACATACATATATATGCAGTTATTATTAACCATTATATCGTCTTAACATCTCGACTTCTTCACATTTTCCAAACGCTTGTTACTGCTAAGCCTTGACCCAAAAGGACAAAGAAGTGAAGATCCGCATGATTAGAAGAAGGTCCTGATTATGATCCCAGATTAAAGGAGCAATTATGCTGACCTAAAAATTAATTGGTAATCTTCAGCCACCTTTTTCTCCTTTGATATTTATACTTTTAGCTATTTTATATTCTCCTATACCGGAGCTGACGTAATATAATAGCTTTTGCATTCATTTGAGTAAAACTTCAATAATGTTACTCCTAAGGCGCTAAACATTGTTACCTATTGCATTAAAATGCATTCGAACCGGCAAACCTGCTTCAATTCAAAATATTTCCGTGGATTTACGTGATTATTCTGAGAGATTACTATCTTAAGAAAGAAAAAATAATAAGAATAAACCCTCAGTTTTCACTGATGTGCGGTCATAAATTTGTCGTGCTTAAGTGAATACCATTTCTCTTTATAAGCACTAATGCCATACAAGTCTATAGCCAACACTGATCTGGTTCTGTCGTGATGTGGAAAATTCATTTCATCACCATTCTATTTAGCAAATTTATACATTAAAAACCATGACATATTTGTACTTTAACTCTCGTCGAATTATGAATAAACCCCTTATACATTAAAACTTTCACAACATTAACTGCATCATAGCGCTATAAAGTGGGTTCATAACCAATTCAGCGAATCCCTTACACACCACAATCCACTCCTATCTTCCTTTCCTATACACTTTCCGATTATTCATCGACTCCTTACTGGGTCTTCTTCAGCTCCTTACCTATCAGTTCTTCTTAAGCATTGCATATCAATGAAACAGTTCATCTCGATATCTTCAAACTTTTAACTTTCATTAGCTTTCTCCATCCACATTTCAATTTAATAAAACAGGTTACCTCGACAACCCTTTTTAACAAACTCACCTCGAGTTTTATGCATAATCCCAGTCTCTCCGCAGTCTTTTGCATGCGCTCCGTTACCTTTTTAGTTTTACCTATTCTGAGACTTACCTCTTTTATCATACTATCATCGTCTGTTACATGTACTCCTATTATATTTGATAACCTGTTGCTCTGATTTTTCACCATCTATATATATCAACAATCATCGCTCTTTCTTCCCCGATTTAAATTTTCCCCCATAACCATACTCTTTCTCATATTAACTCTGTTTATTCCACTAACAAATATTTTAAAATTGTCGTAATTTCGCTTCACTAACCCCAGCCAACATTGTAACATCGATGGACATCGTCCCTTGCACGCTCCAGTCATGAATTTTTCTTATCCTGACCTTTCTCTGACTTTTCACGTAAAATACACACAGACATACACACCAACGCACACAACCTGTACACACACATACATACATATTCTCTCTCTCTCTCTCTCTCTCTCTCTCTCTCTCTCTCTCTCTCTCTCTCTCTATATATATATATATATATATATATATATATATATATATATATATATATATATATATATATATATATATATATATATATATATATATATATATATATATATATATATATATATATATATATATATATATATATATATATACATATATATATATATGTATAATCATGAAGCTATAAATGTCGCTTAATATCAAATCCACGCTACCTCGGGAATATCCCCGATGGGGAATTATCACCGAAGGGGAATTTATAAGTGATCATGGAAAATGTTACAAGAAATGCTGGCATTATAATATTTTGTTAATCTAGGCTACCTACGTATTGCAGTTAGATTGAGCTAGTCTAGTAAATGCACATTAATTTGGTAAAAGAAAACATAACATGCCAGAAAAGTTTTGTAAATAGAATATATTATAAAACTTCTCTGGCATGTTTAATGACCCTTTACTAATTAGTAATAGTTTTATTGAAACTGGGTGATGAATTTATCATGGTTAACAGAACATTACGACTGATAGTTAATAACCCCGGCCATGTACAAGTTTCACCCATTTTTTATATTATTCCCAGGCCTTGCATGAATAAAAACAACAGAATAGTGAATATGTCATTCGTGTGCTGACAGTATTTTAATATTACGAAGTGTCTACTAACTCTGATTCACAAAATATTTAATAACCTCTGGGATTAACCACGCATAGGATTGCTAGAACAACTTTTATAATTTTTAAGCCCTTTGTTCTTAATTATTGAATCATACAGAGTTCCTCTCCATCTATCTATCTATTTATCTGTCTATCTGTATCTCTCTTTCGTAGCATTCTGTAACTGCTACCTTCGTTCTGAAATTAGGGTCTCAAATCTTAGAAATGCAATGCTGTAATTTATCGCTAATGCAGTTGAATGAAAACGTGAAATGTTTTGAGTGACGTGTACATGTGTACAAGACCAGACTCTCCTAATTACGATTTGGTATGTAATGGAAAGCCGCAAAACAACACTTTTGAATGTTTGAAAATGGGCTTTTATTTGGTCTTTGTTTACATAAAAAAAAAAGCAAGTAAAAAATGCGCCGAAGTTTCTTCGACGCAATCGAACTTTCTGTACAGCGTATAATGCTGTGTGAAACTCTCAGCCACGGCCCATTAAACTCTCAGCCGCGACCCATGAAACTTTCAGCCACGGCCTGGTGGTGGTCTGTGCTTATGGCCCCGATAGCGGTGCCAGACGCATGATCATGGCTGACTTTAACCTTAAATAAAATAAAAATTACTGAGGCTAGAGGGCTGCAATTTGTTATGTTTGATGATTGGATGGTGGATGATCAACATACCAATTGCAGCCCTCTAACCTCAGCGGTTTTTAAGATCTGATGGCGGAAAGAAATAGTGCGGACGGACAGACAATTGGCCATCTCAATAGTTTTCTTTTAAAGAAAACTAAAAATTCCATATAGCCACATTCGGAACAGAGCAAAACTGGAGGAATGTTTTGGAAGACAAAGGATTAGGGGATTTGGTACATTCTCTATGCCAGGAGGGTTTAGCAATTTTTTACCTTAGGATTCTCTTTCCACTAACATCACTGACCTCTGCTAACCATATGAGCTGTCCACCCCTATAGTCTCTACTCCCTACAATCACCTCCCTTTTGGCATAACCCAGTCTCGCTCAAGTTTTTTTTTTTTTTTTTTAAGTGTTATGTTTCGGCTTATCACTACATATCAAATCATAACTACGAAGGTATGCTCGTAATTAGGAAAGGCTATTCATAATTGATTCCAATCGTAATTAGGAAGGTATAGTCGTAATTAGGAAAGTCTATTCATAATTAGGAGAGTCTAATCGTAATTATGAAGGTATACTAGTAATTAGGAAAGTCTATTCGTAGAGAGGAAAGTCTAATCGTAATTGGGAAAGTCTATTCGCAGCAAGGAAAGTCTATTCGTAATTACGAAGGTATAATCGTAATTAGGAAAGTCTATTCGTAGTAAGGAAAGTCTTGTCGTGATTTGGAATATAATGGTAATTTGGAAAGTCTATTCCTAGTAAGGAAAGTCTGTTCGTAATTATGAAGGTATACTCGTAATTAGGAAAGTCTAATCATAATTGGGAAAGTCTATCGTAATTAGGAAGGTATAATCGTACTTAGGAAAGTCTAATCATAATTAGGAAAGTCTATTCGTAGTAAGGAAAGTCTAATCGTAATTAGGAAAGTCTATTCGTAATTAGGAAGGTATAATCGTAGTTACGAAAGTCTATTCGTAATTAGGAAAGTCTAACCATAATTAGGAAAGTCTATTCGTAGTAAGGAAAGTCTGTTCGTAGTAAGGAAAGTCTAATCATAATTAGGAAAGTCTATTCGTAGTAAGGAATGACTATTCGTAATTAGGATGGTATAATCGCAATTAGGAAAGTCCAATCATAATTAGGAAAGTATATTCATAGTAAGGATAGTCTAATCGAAATTATGAAAGCCTAATTGTAATTAGGAACGTATAATCATAGTTACGAAAGCATATTCGTAATTAGGAAAGTCTAATCGTAATTAGGAAAGGCTATTCGTGATTGGGAAATTCTAATCTTGTACACATGTCTTTCAAAACATTTCACATATTCATTTTATTGCATTAGCAATAACTTGCAACATAAGAGAGGAACTCTATATGATATAATAACGCAGAAAAAAGTACTTGAAAATCTAAAGTCCAACGTATTTTCATACATATATGTGCATACATTTTATCTTCCTCAGCATCTTGTCTCTCTTGGCCTTAACCTTACCTATCTCTCTGTACGTGTGCGTGTTTAATGTACGCGTGAATGCGTCTGCGCGTAGCCTTACTAAGAATGCTGTCAACAATGTGCAACGTTGCGTGTAACACATAAACATAATAATTCATTTGATTATTAAATCAAGTAACCTTATACCCATGACATTTTTTCAATACCCATATACATTTGTACTTGATGTACTTTAGTAATGATGGTATTTGCTTGACATACGCAACCTGTTTTTAATCTGTAAACTGTTAAAAAATTCACAAAAATTTCAAGTAAAGTTATGGGACCGAGATCATAAAGAGCATAATGGGAATTATGGCTTAAAATATACAAATAATGAGACAAAGTTAACAACAAACAACATAGCAACTCGATCCACTGGTAATACGTTTCAAGAGCAGGAACTACCTATAAACATCCACCTACTGAAACTAAATATAGCTAAGTATTGATAATAAATAATAAAACTTTCTTTTGCAAATAGGGATTTCTGTGACGATAAATTTTCACTTACTGGATATCTCATTATTATTATCATTATTAATATTCAGAAAATGCACCCTATTCATATGGAACAAGCCCACAGGAGCCATTAACTTGAAATTCAAGTTTCCAAAGAATATGGTGCCCATTTGAATGACGTAACAGAAAGAAGAGACCAGTTATTAAGAAAGATAAAAAAAATATATTAACAAAATTTAAAATAAATAAAAATATGTAATAAATTATTTAAAATACAAGAATTGTTTTAGGGTGGTAATGCATTGCATCTTTGCTTGAACTTTTATGATTCTCAGGGAGGCTGTTCCACAGTCCAGCAGTTTGAAGAATAAAGGGCCTCCGGAGCTAAGAATTCAGCAGCGAGAAACATTTACTGCATACTGGAGCTACTTTTCAGCACATCTCGTTGCTCTTGGCAGGAAAATAGGATCAGAGATCAATTGTGAATGTGAAAGATCCCTGTTAAAATACAACTTATGAAAAAATGACAAACAGGAAAGCATCCGTCGGTGTTCCAAGTCATAACTGCTCATTTTAGGAAACAGAAACCTGCCACCACGAACCTATCTGTTTAAAAGAGATAAATCCCCAGCAGAAGCAGACATCCACACCAGAGAACAGTATTCTAGAAAAGGAAAGACAAATGACCTAAAGCAGGTTGCACTGATTTTATCAGTGATATAAATATATGAGGCCTTACGCACAATAAAGTGTATCCACAGACCCTAAGTTTTTATATTCCTTTTATGAAAATTATTTGTTTTGGCATGATGCTTGAAGCTCGCACACAATCAAATCACACAAGGGCAGACGCACACTTCCAAACTAAGTTCCTCGACACGCCGAAAAACGAAAACAAAGATAATCAACATGAGACTGTGATTTACTGTCCTCTTGTATATAGACCGTTGGTTAGGTTTGTTATAAGTTAAAAATGTGTCAGTGTAATATGAAAAACTAATTTTTTTAGTTGTTACATTATGACATTAATAATTTTTAAGAGGATACATTAAATTTTTTTGAAATTCCTAAATAGTAAAGACAGTAATTGGCATTTGCATTTATTCTCATATACCATTTCGAAGAGTCCATGAAAAGGAACAATTTATCATCGAGTCACAACAATACAAAGGAACCCATCTGCTGTGCCATAACCAAAGAGAGAGAGAGAGAGAGAGAGAGAGAGAGAGAGAGAGAGAGAGAGAGAGAGAGAGAGAGAGAGAGGATATCGACGTATAAGAGTTATTCCTGACACCAACAACACCCCTGACAGCTCGGCCGTCGTGATTCACGATAGAGTCGACCGGGATGACGGAGGGAATGAAAGGGGACATGAATGAGAAAAAATGACTCCGAGTGACGGAGAGATTCAGGAAGTCAGATGAGAAATAATTTATTAGGATAAGAGACATGTGGGTGGTTTCGCCAGATTTGTGAGCCATAACGAACGGTCCTTGACTCTGGTATTTTATCAACGAGTTATTACGTCATCAAAGAGCCTATAGAATAAAAATTGGTCTGAAATAATTGAGAGAGAATTGTTGAAAATAGATATTCATGCAAATAAATAATAGTTGAATAGAATATCTTCCGGGATGACAAATATTCCAGGTGAGAAAAAATAGAAAATTAAATAATTTTGTACTATAAAAATAGATCTCGCTTTTGTTATTAAAATCAATAACATCAGAAGTATGGTTAAGACGGTAAATGGAAGTTAAGATGATGATATTGGAAGAATGTAATTGATTGCATGGGTGGTATATTCACGACAAATGTAAAGGATGATTGTAGATTAGTCAAGACTTAAATCATAGCAGATGGAGCAGGGGACAAAAGGCATGGGAGGGAAGATATAAAAGCCAAGTGATACGACGGGGAATGGTTAAAGTACCTCTCCATATTGAAAGTGATTTGTCAATGCTAAAAGTGAATGAAAATAAAGTTGAGAGTATTGATAACGTTGCATGCATGGAGTAAAGAGATGCTAAAAGATTAGGCGATATAAGCACTGAAGATGTGGGAAAGAATAACAAGCATGAATATTTTTTTTTTTTTTGTCTACTGATTTGATTTGGTAACTTACAAAGAATGTAAGATGGTGGACCGGTAAAACAGAAAAATCTGTAGTTCTGGGGGAAACGAGGTCATGTAGATTTAGACAACAGTGGGTAGATACTGTGGAAGACCCACTGAAGTGAAAATGACAGGATCTTCATATGGTTCAACCCTTTAACAAGCACACGGGTTACTAAAACGTTGCACACAGGAGTTTAGATGCGTTGTTGAAGCTTCCACATACATATATGAGAAAGCTGATGTTTCGAAAGGATTTTCCAATCGAATCCTCACTGATCCAGTAACATATCTGAAAATATAACACATACACACCTACCCACCCACCCACCTACTATACTTTGCTATTAGGAACTAGCACGGTACAATGGTCCAGGTAAAACCTAGATCCACAATCGTTAACTGTGCCCTTTTTCAGGATTAACAGAAATCATCGGCAACAGGACGAAGAGGGGTGTTAAGATACTGATAAATCCGCTTCATTGGCTCCAACTCTGGACGTGTGGCAGCTGACCATAGTTAAAAACCAGTGAGGAGCAACAAGCGACACTGGCCAAGAACTGCACATAACAAGAAACTGGCTATACTTTAGTGTATTTAAGCAATGAATCGTCTACAAATTTTGCCACTAATATACTGTAGATAAGCAAACTTTAGAAATGGCTCCAAATCCCGTCCATAAGGGTGTTCTAAGAATCTGCCGGCTTATAAATACCAGAAGAAACTGGGAATAGAAAACTGGAATACAAGAACCTAAATCAAGCTGGAAAGACAGGACAGGCAAAAAATTAGTTCATGAGATATAGAATGGACATCTTAGCTGTTTATGAATTATTGTGCACAGGAATAGGAACAGAGATTAGACGGGGTTACTGTGTACTTTTATTCAGGAAGAACAGATAGAATTAGTGGAGGAAAAATAGGCACGAGTTTAATCCCAAATGCAGAAAAGGCACTGACTGACTGGAGAGCAGTGAACATTAAACTATTGCAGGCAAGGTTTAAATAAAAAAAAATCGGGTATTTTGATTATCAAACTGTGATTTGCATCAAATAATTTCTCTGAAGAAATAAAAGAAGCAGTTCCTACAAAGCTGCAGAATGTTATAGATAATGTACCAGAAAGAGATATAAGAATATTATTGTTATCGGTGGTATAAATTTAAAACTTGGCAAGAACGGTGAATCACAAAATTGTTATTTTCACTAAAGCTGAAGTTAAAAAATAAACGTTGACTGAGTAAACAGGTTTGAGACACTAAGTCTCTTGAAGATGAACCTGTAGATTTTCAATTCTAGAAGCCGTATCTGACGGGGAAAGAGACAGCATGGGGATTGGTTTAACTTCAGGAATGTATCCAATTCTTCTGGGAAAAAAGTACTGAGGTGTGGGGTAACAAGATAAAAACCTTAAATAGAATTTAAAAAAAGCTGGCGAAAGGTATGGGAAGATGAACAAAAAGTAGAACATACTCAGTACTGAAGTCTAGAAAGTTAAGATAAACGTAGATCAACAGGAGATAAAAGAAAATGAAAATATCTAGACAAATAAGATGATGAAGTTGACGAAGTCTTGCATTTAGAAATGACAATGGCATCAGGGTAGCCCACAAAAACCTGAATGTGCATACAGATGAATTCATAGTTTTTTAAGTGGAATCAATTACAATTAGACTAAGGGTGTAAAACAAAGGTTATGATGGAATCGCTATTTACATCATTTCAGCTGAGACTGAAATTACATTGTTTCGTATAAAATTTTAACTATTTTGCGGAGTATGGAATAAGGAAGCAGCCTGGGGATTTTAAAATGTTAGTCATAGTTAAAGTTCTAAAAAATCCAACCTGAATACATATGAATACTATAAAGATATTCAACTTAGGATATTTAATTTTTTTATTCCAAGGTAAACTTAATTTTGTTGAAATGTCGTTCTTCAAATAACATAAATAGACAAGGATTTTACGAAAACATTTCAGCACTGTAAAGTATATTGAGTGGCATAGAACTTTCCTGGTAAGAACACTCTAATCTCAAGTAGAAACAAGAGAAGATTTAGTAGATTTTTTGTAAGTAGGAGAGAAAATTAACCATTCTTTAAGGCTGACTGAAAGAAAAAGCTATCATTTCTTTTTTCTCGCTTCTTATTTTTGCTTTTTTGAACAGCTCTTGGGATAGCATCCTGCAAATGGGTTTCATTTTTTGCTTCTTCCATTTTTTAGAGAGTAGTGAAAGAGAAGAAAAAAGGCTACTTCCCAGCAGTGTACTTATGTCCCTCTGTTTATTTTAACGAAAGTGTAACATTAAAAATAGACCCCTTGTCTTAGAGAACAATGCCGAACCTCTTAGCTCCTAGAAGGTCCTGGAGAAGAGCTTTTGTCCGGGGCCTTCTGCTTTTAAGGAGTCTTTATGAAAAGTCTACTTGGGAGGAGTTCAACCACACTACTGACAAGGTCAGTTTAGAAAACATTAGTTCACTGGGTTATGTTACAGACAGCAAGAAAAATTTGTGGACGGGGTTGAGTTCTTAGATGTAATTGAAAATATTTTCATTCTATTACTCCGCTAAAATAAATAAATAAAATATAAATAAAAATAAATTTACAAAAAATGAAAAATCCCTCCTGACGTTGTCTTTTAACTAAGATTACGATTACGTCATTTTTATATTGATTTTCCTTAACATTGTGGAAAATTCATTTCTGTATATTCAATATATTTTTAATAGTTCAATTTTGATGACGAAGAAAACTAATCAACGAGCTGGGAAAAAAAACTATTGGAAATAGAAGAATTTTATATCTAGTGCTCAGTTGGCATTGTTTATAAACAATTTTCATCATTTTAGCCTTCCTCGTAATTCGACTGCTTATTTTTTTATTCCCAATAGCTGAAATGAAATTGCATTTAAAGTGGCATGTGTAAATAATGCATATCGGAATAAAATACGATGATTGTGTTTTTATCATTAAACAGGAAAAGCGTGATAGGGTATTTTCCGCTACAAATAAATATTTGAATTCGGTGTTTTGCGGAATCAGGTTAACTTATTTTTGAATATCAGAAGACTGTCTCATATATATATGTCTCATATATATATATATATATATATATATATATATATATATATATATATATATATATATATATATATATATATATATATATATATATATATATATATATATATATATATATATATATATATATATATATATATATATATATATATATATATATATATATATATATATATATATATATATATATATATATACACACACTTCATATTTCAGAGCAAGGACTACCAAGACCTGATCTTCACCAAATTCATTGTTATGAGCAAAAATTGTTTTTAAAGCAATTATTTTGGGTTTTATTTATTTTTCAATAAATCGTTTTAATCGTTATTATTAGATTTTGCTTTCCCTGTGCCTTTTTGTTTTAAGTGCACAACTGAATGCATGTATCATTGTGTTTGTGTGTGTGAGAGGGGAGGGAGGGGGGAGCTTAACTGACTATCTTACTATCTTAATGTAGCAGTACAATATTGGCCATCAACATAGGGAAAAAAGGGGAAACATTGGCTGTCTGACTGACTAGCATAAATTAATTCCAGAAAAAAATTATCTATAAAAAGATAAAGAGGAATAAGGAGCGAAGTTGGGGGGAAGCTGGGGGAAGTTTCTGGAGGCATGTCACCAAAAGTTTGGGGCATAATGACCAACATATGAGAGATGTGATAATGCCGTTGCTTCTAACACAATAACTTGGATTAAAAATGAAACTGTATTTGGAATAGCAAAAAAAATTCTGAGACCTATAAAAGCCATGGTGATAATATATAAAATTTATTTATATAAATACGAAACATTGAAGTGAGCTCGTGCTCAGATGACGCTAACAACAACTTGGCAGAAATCACTTTTCTGTTCGTAACAACAAATATAATGGGACTGAAATGAAGCCACACTGATTAAAACAAGTTGAACTCTCACAAAAATAATACCAATTCCCAGCTGGAAGGTTCTGCATTATTACACAAAACTGATGCATGAGCTACAATCCCATTTGGATGTGTAAAACGTGTTAACAAACTCTGTGTCGTGTTTACAGCCAGTCCCTCGAAGTTTTCCAAATCCCCTTCATACTCGACATGTTGTCTTTAAGGATTAGCTTTCGCAACTTGCATCTTTATTTCTTGGCGTAAGTCAGTTCTACTTAGCCTATAAATATCTGCCTTAGATGTAGTTAAATCATGATTTCAGCTAGTGAGTATGCTTGTTTTCTAGTTTCAAATCACCGCCATTCATCAATATTGAGCCAAGCTCTTTAAATTCGGGTCGGTTGTCAGTTTTGCCTAACATGCAGTCTTTGCTTGCCTGGTGAATGTTGCTGCGGGATAAGGTCCCATGTCCGTGGAAATGGAAGCAAAATCAATCTATTCGTGCATATTGATTTGAAGATCCTCTGTATTCTCGCATTATACAGCAGGAAGAGCAAGACTGTATTTTCATTATTTTTGTCGGGTAGATGTTGCCCAATAATTTCTTACTTAGTTTCGCAAATACTATTTTATTTTCTATTGTCCAGAAGAAATACAAAATTATTATTATTATTATTATTATTATATATATATACAGTACATATACACAAATATATATACATATACACACACACACACACACACACACACACACACATATATATATATATATATATATATATATATATATATATATATATATATATATATATATATATAAAGGGAAACTGATCTAAGAAATACGCAGATCATGGTGAAAGGTGAGTGGGAGACTAAGTAACGTTTTCAGTCCTTTGAAATCCTTTTTGTTTTTTTTAAATTAATCCATTTCGAACGTTCTCCAGATCACCAGATTTAAGGCATTAGTCCACTAACCGACATACTATTTTCTCTAATAGAACATATTTCCCTTTCAACGAAACATTTATTTACAAACGGTAGTTCCAAACGGAATGTGAAGGAACATATTTAATTAATTCAGAACTGAACAGTTGTTTGCTTCAGTTAATGCACAAATAGAGATTACGAAGAACAGTTATTATTTACTTCTCTGTGCTATCAATATTTGTTGCAATGTCACATTCCATATCCCATCTCCTATACATCAAACTTGAAAAATACCACGCCATGACTACATAGAAGTAATTACTCGCTGTTTTAAAAAAGGATAGATTTCATAGTGTCCATTTAGGTCAGTTTGTTATATACATAAAATGTCTTTTTGTTGGACCACTTTCTCATATCTTTTATCGTCATTATGATAATGATGTTCGTGGTGGTAGCGAGGATGAAGATCATGATTCATAATGATGGCTCTAAAATCCAAAATAATAATAATAATAATAATAATAATAATAATAATAATAATAATAATAATAATAAGAATAATAACAATTAAAAGAAGAAGAAAATGAAGAACATGAATAACAACAACAATACCTTATATCGTCATTATGATAACAATGGTCGTGGTGGTGGTGAGTATGAAGACGATTCACGATTATGGCTCTTAAATCCAAAATCAGTGTTTGTAATAATAATAATAATAATAATAATAATAATAATAATAATAATAATAATAATAATAATAATAATAATGAGAAGGAGAAAAAGAAGAACAGGAATAACAACAACAACAACAACAATTATAATAATAATAATAATAATAATATGTTCTATTGAATATTATTGCTGCTTCAGCTGCATTTATTTTGTAGAAGACTTTTTCTATTTTCCTTATTGCGGACTTCTCTTCAGTGGAGGTGCGTGCTAACAGCTCGCCTATATTTGTCATTTCATGGGGGAAAGGTCAAAATCTGGATTCTGCTTTTTTATATATTCTATGCAGTTAGTTCTATACAATTGTTGCCGCGACGTTTCGACAGACTCTTCTGTCATTCTTCAGCGGGAGCTAGTAGAGGACTGGCAGACTGCATAGGTCCTTCTGAACTTATACACGGGCTTCAGCGGGGGGTCATGGACGGCGAATTCTGATTGGTTGCAGTCGGCGAACTTCAAGGCAAATTTCTGCGGCGAAGCCCGATCCTGACAGATCTTCGCAACCTGGGAATATCATTCATTCCAGCGTTCCCATTGGCCTGCCGTTGCGTGATGTCATGCCGGCTGACATCATCGGTAGTTTGGCTGCTATTGGGCTGAGGATGAATGATGTCATTATCTACTCTTTCTGTCGTAGTCGGGGGATTGTGTCATTATCTACTCTTTCTGTCGTAGTCGGGGGATTGTCTCGAAGGGCGCCTCGCTCATCAGGGGCATCTCCTGAAAACGACAACCCCGAGAATGGAGATGCCCTGATGAGCGAGGCGCCCTTCGAGACAATCCCCCGACTACGACAGAAAGAGTAGATAATGACATTATTCATCCTCAGCCCAATAGCAGCCAAATTACCGATGATGTCAGCCGGCATGACATCTCGCAACGGCAGGCCAATGGGAACGCTGGAATGAATGATATTCCCAGGTTGCGAAGATCTGTCAGGATCGGGCTTCGCCGCAGAAATTTGCCTTGAAGTTCGCCGACTGCAACCAATCAGAATTCGCCGTCCATGACCCCCCGCTGAAGCCCGTGTATAAGTTCAGAAGGACCTATGCAGTCTGCCAGTCCTCTACTAGCTCCCGCTGAAGAATGACAGAAGAGTCTGTCGAAACGTCGCGGCAACAATTGTATAAAACTAACTGTATAGAATATATAAAGAAGCAGAATCCAGATTTTGACCTTTCCCCCATGAAACGACAAATATAGGCGAGCTATTAGCACGCACCTCCACTGAAGAGAAGTCCGCAATAAGGAAAATAGAAAAAGTCTTCTACAAAATAAATGCAGCTGAAGCAGCAATAATATTCAATAGAACATGTTTAAAAGAGGGTCTGCTGCCAAATAATAATAATAATAATAATAATAATAATAATAATAATATTATTATTATTATTATTATAAAAGATTAAAGCAAAAGCTTAACCAATAATAATTTACCCTTATGTTCATGCACAATTAACTAAAATTGACAAGAAGGTAAAATCTTGTCCTAACATCCTCTTTAGGTTTGAGTATGTTTTCCCGTATCTCGCCGATAAAAGTCATCATATTTCACACAAGGCTGGTGGAAGCCATAAAAAACATTATTTTCAACTTGGACTTTCCAATCCCATTTCTCAGCGGATCTCCCCATGGAATCATTTGAGACCCAATTGTCAGGTCATTAGTTTTTTTCCTATACTAGCACACATTATACGAGTAGATCACTCTAGTACCACCTCAAAAATCATAGTTTCTTTTCGTTGGACACGACTCAGTCAGCTTGGCAATAATACCATTTTCCTCTTAAAATTTACTTTTGTATTTTCCTCAGTATCTCATCTCACTTCCTTGACAATCTGGGACAAATCTACCAAAGATTTTTCTCTATATATATCTTTCTTAATGGGATAGCTGTTGAATCAAAAGAAACCACCGCGCAGAAACCCTCCATGAAATAAATTTTAAAAAATGGCCTAATTACTCTTTAGGCTCATCTCAGTGTGAAATAACTGAACACTCTGTGCCAGTTACTTTTCTGTCTTGTGCAATTGCTCCAACTCCTCTTCCCCTGCATTTAGCTAAGACCTTTTAGAAGTTATCAAGTTCCCCGCTCCTTGTGCGAAAGATGTGTATGAATTAAATTCTTTTCTCTAAACTACTATCATTTATTTCCTTTCGGTGACAAAAACACAACAGAGAGAAATGATTCATGGTTTCTGCTCAAGAAAATATAGTTATCAAGGTTTATGCTCAAGAAAATATAGTTAGCACACGGTCGTAACAATATTTTTCTCAATTTCAACCTTTGGTAATCCAAATGCGCAACGCAATAATTTATCTCAACAGGTTTCATTCCTTTACTTTCACATCCACTCATCATTCGAGCACCACT
>NC_089751.1:19009634-19144634 GCF_040412425.1 Macrobrachium rosenbergii | reverse complement strand
GGTGATAATTCCCCATCGGAGATATTCCCGGAGTAGCGTGAATTGTAGTTGTATATAAATTTTGATAACATTTGTATATTATAATATGAATATAATATATATATAAATCATGGTGATAAAAATTTCATATATATATATATATATATATATATATATATATATATATATATATATATATATATATATATATATATATATATATATATATATATATATATATATATATATATATATATATATATATATATATATATATATATATATATATATATATATATATATATAAAAGGAAATAACATTGGTAGAATCAGGAATGGTCATTAACTTATTGGTCATATAATGAAAGGGCATAACAAATTTAGGATATGAGCATTATCTTTCATTTTTGCAAGAACCACCGAGCTATCTCAGTTATAGAATGACGTTACTCTTTGTTTATGATCAATTAATATTTGAGAGGTAAATCTACCAGTCTATTTTATATGAAATTTCATACACTTATATACGAGTATAGTATTTTATAATCATCCTAATCAATTACTGAGTTACCGATGGTTTTGAAATTGTAAAAAATAAAACTTTTTGTTGTTCTCATTATAAAGTAATTGTATTTTGTTGTTAGGACTATTAGATTGTTGTCTGTAAGACCTTGATAATATATTCCGATGGCTTTATTCTGCTTTGCGTAAAGTAAATGAGCTACAGTTTATGGACAGTCTCAGTTTTTTAAAAATTCCCACGTTAGAAAACACGAAGCCCTAAAGGATATAAAGTGAAACTAATCAAGATTTCTACGCAGTTATCATGATAACTCAGAAGATGGATATAAGGAGCGGAACAAACTGGCATCCTATATGCGACAAAGATGAGCTTTATCTGTTTTCTCAGATGCGTAAAAAGTTGAATATATGTATGTTCACAAACATGCATACATACATACATACATACACACACACATGCACACGCACTGAGAGAGAGAGAGAGAGAGAGAGAGAGAGAGAGAGAGAGAGAGAGAGAGAGAGAGAGAGAACTATCATACAATTTTCACATCGGTAAATCAACTCCAAATCTCAGACCTCCAGCTAAAACAAGCACGTGTCCTCATACATCAGAAAACATCCAATCACAGCAAATTCCATTTCTTTCCCCAGCAAGATCTCTCGTCTATCTTTCTGGCTCCTCCTTTCTGCTCAGTTGAGAGCACTCCCGCCAACAACACACCCGCAAGAGGATTATCTCAAGTTTTCATCTAGATCTTCCAAAAATCGCTTCTTTCGAAACGACAATGTGAAATTTTTCAATCACGGAAAATTTTTCGATGGTGGGGATTTCTTTCTGCTGCACGCATAAACGTCAAGTTTATGCACTTGCGTCCTGGACTCTCCTTTGGATTTGCATTTCTTGGTAATATTTGCCTTATATTTTTCTGTATATTTTCCTCTGTACAGTACATTACCAATGAGTACATCTTCGACCTCTTTCTCAGAGAAATATCTGAAGAAGTCAAATAAATCCCTTATTAACCAGTATGCATTGAAATAAAGATATGGGAATTCCTCCCATGTTACGTATAAAGTACAAACAATACAATAAATGCTTGACACACGCAACAATATATAAATGAAAAAAAAAAACAATCTACTGTTTGGAAAATCGAACATGATTCCTACCTTCAAACAGCAATGTTCACAGTCTTAATCGATACGTCTCGAACCACAGTGTCTTCACAGAAGACTTTTAATAATGTTCAGTGTTGGCCTTCGAATGGTCATTTTTTCCATAACCAATCCCTTCACACCCTGGGACTCCGCCCAAAAGAAACGCACAGATGCAAGCTTACACCAGAACCCAGATATTTCCGGTAAACACACTCACGAAGTCATGTGGCAAGTTTCCGTGTCTAGTGAATACCTGACGCAACAGTTTTACGCAGTCAGGAAACGCGTCAGATAACAGCTAAACATCCTCTCAAGGTTTTTCAGAAAGTTTTTCTGCCACACTTGTTAATTAAACATCTACCGTGTATTGTAATTCATAAAATATTTGTAACCTATAAGCCTTTATATATATATATATATATATATATATATATATATATATATATATATATATATATATATATATATATATATATATATATATATATATATGTATATCAGTTATATGAAAATCAGTGAGGTACCCTATAAAAGGTAAACTTCAGTGAGTCAGAGAAAGATAGAAGTGCAATATTTATATGGTTACTGGATTTCTTCACTATTGCACATTTTACTCTCAGCTGAAGTTCCCACATATTTCATTTTTCCCATTATTTTTTTTTCAAGCAATGTACAATTTTCAGTCTTGAAATTGTAGGAACTTATCATATTTCTCTTTTTTATTAGGTAACATGGTATTTAATTGCCATTTGTATGAAACTGCTTCTTTTAAGGTGACAGCTCAGCCTACCTTCTTTTGTCCCTCGCCTGTTCCAAGATGACAAACTACTTTATTTTAAATTTTATAGTTGACTTACGTTATATATAATCATTTTCTTGTCTTCACTTTATCACAAAATAGAGTTTTTGTTTCACCAGAAAATAGCTTCTAACACCGTAAGACATAGTAGTGAAAATGTCTCTGTAAAAGTTTAGCTGGATACGGAATTCTTTTGAAACTTCAGAAAAAAAAAACATGAAATGAAGGGGACGCACCGGTATGTTTGAAAAATGTCAGATTCAAAGAGTTTTTATATATATATATATATATATATATATATATATATATAATATATATATATATATATATATATATATATATATATATATATATATATATATATATATATATATATTTATCTGAATGTCTTTACTGTAATACATCAGTATAATATGAGGATAAAATGGCCCATAAAACACTATTTGAACGTTGCAACCATATATTTCGAGCATTTCCTTCTGTTCCCCTGTTCACTGGTAAAAATATGGACAGATGATATGTTACAAGAGTATATATACTAAGCATATGTAGGTGTGCCATGGGCACAGAAGGAAGTTCTTGAAATATATGGCTGCAACTCTCAAATAGTGTTTTATGGGACTTTTTATCTTCATATATATATATATATATATATATATATATATATATATATATATATATATATATATATATATATATATAAATTGTAGTCAAGGGCAGGAATACTCTGGAGATTCACACTTCCTTTATTGCTTCCTACGTTTCGTGATTCATAATCACATCATCAGGGAATTCTATGGAAAATGAAATAAATTAATAAAAGTACTGAACGGCTAAAACTGAATTACGTTAAAACATTAGTCACTAAAAATCTATAAAGGCTGTTCAAAATTACATACACAAGAGCACACTTAAATACACACACACAAAGCTTAAAATCACGTTACACACGGGCACATATGGTTACACACGAGCACATTAAAAATAGCAAAATCACAAAACCCTCCAAATAAATAAAAAAAAAAGAATAAAAAATTGTCTAATTTTAAGAAAAATTTTTTTCTCTTTCCAATAATGGAGAAACAAACAAAGACAGTAATATACTTATAAAAAAAAAAGCAGAAGACGCTCACCTTACAATGCAAACGACAGAACCACACTAACAGTAAAAGAAAAATATATACAGAAAAACAAAACAAAAAGATCAGAGGTACAAATAGTAATGACCTATGGCGAAAACAATGGAATTGAGGTAGTTTGCGTGTTTAATGAGGGAACCTGCAGTTTAATATTTAAAGACTCAAGTATCTGCAGTTTCTGTTGGTTCTGTGCTTGGCCAATAACTTTAAAATCATCATAATTTATCTGTGTTTTGCACTTGGTGGCATGATTTCTTATGGAGGATAGCTCTGGATTGGAGAGTCGGCATCCAGTTCTATAGCTCGCCCCCTTATGAGAGTCGGCTCTGACCCTGAGAAGCCGCCTGGTGGATCCAACATATGTTCCCAGACTACATCTGGGACAAGTATATTCATAAACAACACCAGACGACATCAAAGGGCAGAGCCGACTCTCATAAGGGGGTGAGCTATAGAACTGGATGCCGACTCTCCAATCCAGAGCTATCCTCCATAAGAAATCATGCCACCAAGTGCAAAAACACAGATAAATTATGATGATTTTAAAGTTATTGGCCAAGCACAGAACCAACAGAAACTGCAGATACTTGAGTCTTTAAATATTAAACTGCAGGTTCCCTCATTAAACACGCAAACTACCTCAATTCCATTGTTTTCGCCATAGGTCATTACTATTTGTACCTCTGATCTTTTTGTTTTGTTTTTCTGTATATATTTTTCTTTTACTGTTAGTGTGGTTCTGTCGTTTGCATTGTAAGGTGAGCGTCTTCTGCTTTTTTTTTATAAGTATATTACTGTCTTTGTTTGTTTCTCCATTATTGAAAGAGATTTTTTTTTTTCTTAAAATTAGACAATTTTTATTTTTTTTATTTATTTGGAGGGTTTTGTGATTTTGCTATTTTTAATGTGCTCTTGTGTAACCATATGTGTCCGTGTGTAACGTGATTTTAAGCTTTTGTGTGTATGTATTTAAGTGTGCTCTGTGTATGTAATTTTGAACAGCCTTTATAGATTTTTAGTGACTAATGTTTTAACGTAATTCAGTTTTAGCTGTTCAGTACTTTTATTAATTTATTTCATTTTCCATAGAATTCCTGATGATGTGATTATGAATCATGAAACGTAGGAAGCAATAAAGGAAGTGTGAATCTCAGAATCTCCCTTGACTACAATTTGTGTGTGTGCATCGAATCTGCCAGATTTGTGTGATATATATATATATATATATATATATATATATATATATATATATATATATATATATTTTTACAAATATTACTGCTGTTCGCCCTCGTAACTTTTGATTGTAAAAATATCAGCCTGACTGAGACCGGGAAAAGACGTTGTCTAGATTAGAAGCGTCTTCAGTTCAAACTTTAACGTCCGTTGAAAAGGATAGGTAGCATTCAGCCATTTTTCCCCTATAGGAAAATTCCCATATCAGCCTTAAAAATAGGTGGTCCTAAGGTCCCTTTTTCCTTCCTACCTGTCGCTTGGCGAATGTTTTTAACAAGAACGCGGACGCCTGGGGTGACTGTTCTTGACCTAGGCCGGTCAGGGAACTTGAGAGAGAGAACCAAGCTGTCGAAGAGACAACACGTCCGGTTGGACCTCTTCCCCCTTTCTTTGTCTATTATTCTATTAGTGAAGTGAAGAAGCAATTGCGAAGACTCCTCTCGGCGGTGGTTGGTGCGCACAACGCTCGTCCTAAGGTAAAGTCGCTTTTTGTTCAAAACTTCGCCCATTCTTTTATCTTTTTCTGTATTTCGCATTTCCTTTGTTTTCTTCCTTCAGCCACCACTTAGGGTATATGTGTTTACGAAGTCTAGATTAAGCCAAATTATTATATTGTTAGCTTCAACCCCGTTATTCCAGTAAAATACCTAGGTTAGGGTAAGCAACCCAGTTTTAAGTCTCGATGCTTTTGTATGCCTCGCGTTCGATGTTGAGAAGAACCGTTGCGTTTGAAATCTAAAATTCATCTCAAATATTCTTGTTAAGGTTAATTACCCTTAACTGGCGACCTTTGGCTATTTAACGACTGTCTTTGAGGTTAACTTTTGACTTAAAGTGGCAGATTACGTGTATTCTTGGTCTGCAGGGCCGTAAAAATTACGTAAATTGAATAATACATGATCAGCCAAGACCCTACACGTAATAATATATATATATATATATATATATATATATATATATATATATATATATATATATATATATATATATATATATATATATATATTCAGAAAGCTACAAACGTCCTTTAATATCCACTTCGCTCTACCTCGGAAATAATATATTTTCATATATGTTACCGAAGGGGAATTTTTTAGTTGATAATAAGTCCACCGTCCCGTGGGGTCGAACCAGCGACGGACGAGGACTCAGGACTACAGGGACGCACTAAATAGTCATATATATATATATATATATATATATATATATATATATATATATATATATATATATATATATATATATATATATAAACTGACCATTCTGGTTTGTTGCTTTTACATTTCAGAGGTCACGCAGTGTCATTCCGTAAGTTCAAGGAGTAAGTCTGGATTACTTGATTTCCTGAAGGATCTGAAGAGCCTAATTTTTCTAAAAACACGGCATATGAAAGAAACGTTATACATGAGTTTAGTGCTACTCACGTGCCTACTGCCTCAAGGATCTATCTATAAAAAACTCTCTGTAATGATGACACCATCATAATATTTTCATGTGATACACGTGAATGCTCTACCTGACAATAAAATGAGGGGAACATTGTTCAGTAGAATGCATCTGATATCTCGAGAGGTGGGACAGAGCACGTACAAAAAGAATAAACAGCATTAGATGAAGAAAGGATTAAAGGGAATGAATCTTTCAGATATTAAGGAACGATGGTATAACGGCAATTTTCATAGGTGGAATTTAGTGAAAGACTTAATTATTCAAATCAGACAACGCACAGGCTGAAATTGTATAATGAAATATGATTATACATGTGTTGTACGATCTATAGTGTATACGGCCATAAACCAAAGTTTGTGTGCATATATATATATATATATATATATATATATATATATATATATATATATATATATATATATATATATATATATATATACACACATACATACATACTGTACATACATACACATATATATATATATATATATATATATATATATATATATATATATATATATATATATATATATATATATATAGAGAGAGAGAGAGAGAGAGAGAGAGAGAGAGAGAGAGAGAGAGAGAGAGAGAGAGAGAGAGAGAGAGAGAGGAATATGTTTATCTTTACAGTGTAAGCTAAACACGTCTGTGAAATTCAAACGGTACGGATAATATATGTGCCGTAACATCCATAGTCAGTCGCATTTAAAGTGGAAATCCCATATACGATTCATCTGCATTCCGACTTTGATGGCAGATGCTCTGGTCTCCTGAACAATCGACCTCACATTCATTATTCATCATATGAACATGGCCTAGTCATTATCAAATGGGTACGGAATGACATCGGCAGGTCATTAGCTAATTGCAGATTCCAGTTTGACATCTCGCTCACTAGTACTTGGCTGAGGAGAGAAATTTCCAGAAATAACAGGAGAACAGTGATTCATTCCCACTTAAGGTGATTACCCATTACAGATGAAGATGGTATATTATACTGGAAGAGGGCATATCAGGCGGTTAGTTGCAGGGGAAGGAAGAAGGTAAGAGGGAAAGTAAAAGTGGAGAAAAACGCAGTTAAAGTTTGGCAATATTCAACACGCGATAACTTTCGAATGAAAAGAGCTAGAAAGCTGGGGTTGGTCTTAAAAATTAGCTCATCTCTTCTACTTTATGTACAAAAAAAATTCTGTTAATATATTCGCATATTGAATACTGCCAAAAAATAACTGCCTTTTCTCTTGTTTTAATGCATTTATTAGGTTAAAAAACACTTTAATTGATGTTCATTTCCTAAAAAAGTGTTTTATACGAATTGTGTGCATCTGATACACAAATTTTTCAGCATTTTTGTGTGCGCGCGAGTGCGCGCAATTTGCGCAAAAAGATTCCTAATGTGTTTTTTATTTACAGCTTGAAATCACTTTAAATTTAGTTATATTCCTAAAATGTATCATTATACATTTATTTCGAACGCTAATATGCAATTGTGTGCAATTTGCGCGCGTACGCGTTCCCCTAAAAGTGCCGCCAAAAAAATGGTTGCTACCCAAAAATCGATATAAAACAAAATTGTTGTTTTCAAGTTTCAAGTTTTATTTTCCTACCCAGCATTATTATAAACATTTTAATACTATTTTGCACTCAATGACGTGCAAAACAATAATAATACACGCGGCCACGCATGCGCCCAAAGAGCCTGAGCTTAGGGTCAATGACCTTGGGAACCGATCAGCTGTTGTCTTTCTTCCGTACGCACACTAAGCTTCACTGACGAGAGGACATTAATGTGTGTGGCTTTCATAACGCCTATATATTATCTAACACAATCATGCAATAGTATTGGTTTTTCACTGCCTCCCTCTCTCCCCCAAATAGCAGTTCCGGGTCCACCCACATTATTGCATCTTTTTCAAGCAACTTCGGCCGTTAGACCCCGAGATAAAAAATTAATCTCTACCCACTAGCAAAGACGCTCTGTTCAGCCAGGTACCCAAAAGGAGCCTGCAGCTATTCAGACTGCTGAATACGGCTGAAAATCAACATGTCTGATTCAGACATCTTGTGCGTCGTGAAACCGACGCTCTGCATCGCTATAGGCCTAACTATCTGCGGCATCATGTCGATTTCGTACCATGCTTGTTAAGCAATAGTATTCGTTTTAAACAAACAACCAACAGCAGGTGAATACTCTCTGGTATTTTTACGTTTTAAACAAACAACCAACTGCAGGTGAACGTTCTCTGGCATTTTTTACATTTTAAACAAACAATCAACAGCAAGTGAACATTCTCTGGTATTTTTTACGTTTTCAACAAACAACCAACAGTAGGTGAACATTCTCTGGTATTTTTTTACTTAAACAAGGGTGATTAATAAATTCTTTGGGATTAATTTTTTTTACTGATTAAAAAACATTACTTTTTTTGAGCATTAGAAATCCAATCCTTCACATTTCTCACATGTCTACCCCCTCCCCATTGGTGAATACCTCTCACTTACTTGTACTTTCAGACGCTCGCCCGGCGCCATTCGCTAGATGGGAATAGATAACTTTACTCGAAGCGATTTTCGACCATTTTGCCGATGTCAGGGGAGGGTTTGTGATGCGTTTTCAGAAACTAGAAGGATTGGACAATACAATGCTATACAAAACTCAAAACCGAGAAAGGTGGTGAATACCCTCCTCTGCAACTAACCGCCTCATATTTATTCTTGTAAGTATTCATTTGATTTGCTTAAATCCAGAGTTGATTACCTGGAAAATTATCACTCTTTGAGAAGCTTGAGAAAGCGTACACAGCGGAACAGTAAATGACCGTCATGTTAATTATCATTTGTACTAACATCGCCGAACTATCGTTGACCAAGTGAAAGTAGTTATGTATTTTTTTATTATATATATATATATATGTATATATATATATATATATATATATATATATATATATATATATATATATATATATATATATATATATATATATATAAATTACATTATACATTATACTGTGTGTGTGTATGATTATCACCAGATTAACACGTTATTTGTTTATCATACATGACGAGAGAAAAAATGAACCATTTACGAAAGTGGTTGCTTTATATATTATATACATCCTCACGTGATATCTACTTTATATATTATATACATCCTCACGTGATATCTATCTGCCAAAACCCAACGTTCCAAAATATATATCAGAATCTACGGAGTTCATCTTATAGTGGTACCCTGCTATCCAGTGAATATTGAGTCTTTATTAAAGAGAGGCATAATTTTTTCATGACCACTGGAGTCGACCATATGAGTCATTTGTCGATTTAATTTGCAAGTAGTTACCTAGGAAATACTCATCGTGGCGTCAGTTACAGGCTGTGAAACTATCGGACTCTGAATTTTCATGTATTAAAGATTACGGCAGAAAATGAAGATGCAACATCGAATACGAAACTTTTAAAATTACTGGAAAACTCCAAGTGACCCTCAAGAGTTCGGTCTTGAACCACTTGCCTTTTGTTTTTGCATTATATATTTTATTATACTTTTTCTATCATTTTTGAACCTGATTCCGTCTTAACTTACATTCTATCTTATTTTTTGCAGCTTTGAAAAATAGAATGTCAATAGTCCTAATGCCAAATAATGTATCATGAACACTGGAACTGACGTTCTCGTGTATATATATATATATATATATATATATATATATATATATATATATATATATATATATATATATATATATATATATACATGTGTGTGTGTGACGTTCTCGTGTATACATACATACATATATATATATATATATATATATATATATATATATATATATATATATATATATATATATATATATATATATATATATATATATATGTGTGTGTGTGCGCGCGTGTGGGTTATTCAAACCATCGGAACACTGGATTTATATATGCATTTGTACCGCAGAAGAGAAGTGAGACAAAGGGAGTGTATCTTGATTATTTTTGTTTTATGCTTCGATTAATGAATTTGACTGTATAACTTCTGATGTTTTAAAACAGAATCAAAAGCAAACTGAGCAGAATAAAGCCTATTATCAAAACCCTGCAGCAATCTACTTCTCTCTCTCTCTCTCTCTCTCTCTCTCTCTCTCTCTCTCTCTCTCTCTCTCTCTCTCTCTCTCTCTCTCTCTCTCTCAATATTTCAAGTACATCCTCTTGCTGATTACTTTACACAACCTCCAGGATATAACTTAAAATTTTATTTAACAAATAATTATTTCATCAGCTTGTTCAGTGAAATTTCTCCGATATCTCGTCGACTCCTTTTGCAAAGTAATTTGTTGCAAAACTAATTAGAAACAGCATACACTGTTAATACAAGAAGTGTAAAAACTGCCTTCACTCACAAACGGTTTATTGTCATAAACTTGAAGCAAGAATTTGAATTCAAGTTTCTGGAACCTTTTGTCGTTTTAGTTTCATGACTCACCAGAATAAAGATAAGTAACTCTCCTGAGAGAGAGAGAGAGAGAGAGAGAGAGAGAGAGAGAGAGAGAGAGAGAGAGAGAGAGTAGAGGGACAGAGAGCTATATGAAATTGAAATTGAAACTGTGTAGCAAAGATAGCTGATATATATATATAGTATATATATATATATATATATATATATATATATATATATATATATATATATATATATATATATATATATATATATATATATATATATATATATATATATATATATATATATATATATATGTATGGAGCCTCGATGGCGCAGTCGGTTACAGCAGCAGCTTCGGACTTCGTAGAGGTCTGTGGCGCGGGTTCAAATCCGCAACCGACTGATCAGAGAGGCGGACACTTTGCTATCCGTGTAGACACCCCGGGATTATGTATGTAATCAATGGATAGGTTTGCTTAAAAAGCAAATGGGTGTTACAGACTAAATACACACACAAAACAAAGCCACTACAACATCTTCTAAAAACATAACAAACATCTCACACGTCTCGAACTCTCGACCTACCCGCGCAACAACTTCTCGCTGCTGGGAGAAAGGGCGTTGGGTCTGGTATGATACATGTAACATACGCTACCGGGGTCTAAGCGATGTCAGGCAGGGCAGCCGATCGAGACTACGGTCTACCCCAAAGCCAAATCAAAAAGTCCTTCAAAAGAAGGCATCATGCTTACCCCATACAAAAATGGGAAAAAGCACGTTAAAGAAGAAGAAGAAGATATATATATATGTATATATATACATATATATATATATATACACACATATATATATATAAATGGGTACATCCCACAATCAAAAACTGAAAATTAATTAAATAAGCTTTTCAGGGGAGGGACTATTTCACATCAGAAAAGGTTTGTATACCAGTATAGAAAACAACAGAATTGCCACCAAAGTTGTGACTGTTAGAAAACAACGTTCATATATTATGTTACCCATACCATTATCATTAATAGTAATAACTGCATACCGTTTCAATATTTGTTTTCTAAATTTATTAAGCAATGTTAAAAATTTTCTATGAATTTTGAAGTTAATAGGAAAATTTTCCTGTGTTATATTTTTCTGTCATTTATATCATCTCAGTATTCTCTTTTTCTTATTTAAAAATCTACAGATAAACTACTAGTACACTTGGCATGTGTTCTGAACAGCAACTGATTAATCACTATATGAAACATATGGACATCATTTAAATTTTCTTTTTAATCAGCATCAAGAGAACAAAGGAACAGAACTAAAATAATCATCACACCCCATCCAAGTTATGCCAAAATTACTTGTAAAAAATCCCATAAAAAACATGTTAAGGTTGGAAGAATACGAGTCTACACGTAATTCAAGCAACCTTGAGTATCCAACTTGGTGCACGTATATCTACATTTAAAGAATCAGTTTTGTTACCCAGACACTTATTACATTCTTGTACTGGGATTCGGGTGTATAAAAACTCAACTTCGAAACTGAAGAACTTTTCACACTTTTGAGCAAATTTTCTCATCATACCAACAAAATTAATTGTGTGTTTTAAATGAGATGATATGGTGCATCTTCATGAGGAGAGCTGTTATGCCATCCATTTTATAATTTTAGAAATTAAACAACTACTAACAGGAATAACTGGTGTCATCGGTATCCCACCCTTGTGGATTTTCGACAATCTATAAATATTAGTTAGTGAAGCTAACTGAGCCAGGAATTTCTTGTTTAATTCCGTGAAAGCCCTATCACTCCTTGAGTCAATCTATTGTTAGTTTCTTGTTTGTGGATTCATCATTCAATAAAACATGTCGTTTCTACCCTTGCAAGTATTTACGTTTAGAACAGTCACTTTATTTCTTTGTTTGACTTCTTTATGAAATTAGCTTTCATTTTTTTACAATGGTTGATGTGGCATTATAAGCCTTTGGGTAGCGGTTTTTGTCTTGTATAATAAAGGTGATGATTCCCCAAATAAATTACTTATTTTTACAGTAATTAATTTTATAGCACTGACAGTCATGTTGAGAATACATTACGTCAACAGAAGTACACTAGATTTTAAAATATGCCTTGAGAGCCTATCATCCAAGAAATCTGAACTCTTACCCTCTTACTGGCGAGATAAATTTTTATTGCTGTATCTAAAGTGTGTGTGTGTATATATATATATATATATATATATATATATATATATATATATATATATATATATATATATATATATATATATATATAAATATATATATATATATATATATATATATATATATATATATATATATATATATATATATATATATATATGTTACAGTCAACATGCGTAATCAGTCATTACATGTAATGACTGAAATTTCAGTCATCACGCGTAATGCACTTGGGGACATTTGATCCCCCAGGAGCTAGTACTAAACACGGTGAAACAGTGAGTCACCTACACTGTTTCGCCTTGTTTAGTACTAGCTCCTGGGGATCAAATGTCCCTAAGTGCATTACGCGTGATGACTGAAATTCCAGTCATTACGCGTGTTGACTGTAACACACATATATATATATATATATATATATATATATATATATATATATATATATATATATATATATATATATATATATATATATATATATATATATATATATTTTGACATGAATTTTAACCACACGGCCAACAAGTCAGGATAAGTTGATACCAACTCTCACTTACGAATCCCTGTCGAACTCAGGTATTTGTATTTAGAATCGACATCAACCCACCTCTGCCATGTTAACCATGTAGTGCGTTTGTTGCACGCAGCCATATCATGAATGAATTTTTATCATATCACCGTGATTCATATACAAGCATTAAGCTACAAACGTCCTTTAATATCAATTCACTCACTCTACCTCAGGATTACCTCAGGATTAATATATTTTCATATATGTTACCCGAGGTAGAGTGAATTTCATTTACATATTCTTAACTGTGATATGTGCATTTTTTTTAGAGCTATGAGTAAATATGCAATAATTTTCGAAGACAGCTTAACTTTACAACATGTGAGGTTCATTTAAATTGCCACCATGAGCCGAACCGTAGAAAATTTTATAAATAAATGGATGAAATCTTTAATAATTTTTATTTGCAAGAAAATAAAAAAAATAGCATTTGAAATCTACACTTTATCGAAACGCTGTTCTAAGAGAGACTCATTCATTTTTAACCTATTCAAGCCTTTTGCATATTCTATGCTAACATTATTTCAAATCTTAACGTGCCCAAGGCACTTAACCTTTTCAAGAAACGATATCTTTTTAAAATATAATATGAGACTTTTTCCAATTACTTCTCACAGTGAAGTCTAATTAAGACAACATATATCTGTTCCCGATATGCTTCTTCATTTCCTCTGCTCTCGGTTCAGAAGTTGGGGAAATGAACCAACCACGGCACAGCTGCACTATCGCGGTTTGCTTCTCGGCAAATTCGTCTGTTGGCCCTAGGCCAATTCTCTTGCTTGCAATGCCCCAGTTTACTAATCCACATTTGGTGCTTGAGCTTTTAACATATCTTTGGGCAATTTTCGTTTTAAATATATACTTTATGCTATAACCTGTAATAACCAAGGTTTATTATTAATTTACTCGTAAAGAAACAAATGGTTATTGCTGACTATATACACCCTGATATCTATTATTTAACATATCTCATATGTATAAAATATAAGCCTCGAATTACTTATTTGCACCTGTTAAAGAAAACTATAGTGTATAGCCGTTATGGACCGCACCATAGAACAATTTATTAGTAATGGGCAAAACTTTATATCATTTATATTTCCTATAAAATTGAAATAATCGTATATCATGTCTAAGACTCAACAAAAAGCTACTCAAAAAGACATATTCATTTACAACCAACTGATGCGTTTTCAGATCCCACTCTAATTACAAGTTTTAACATCGAGATATTTCAAAACAAAAACAGTGCTTCTCAGTTTAACCGCATTTAATCTTTCCAAGAAAGGATATTCCTCTTTCAAAATTCAAGAGATCTTTTGCCTCGTATTTCAAACAGTGAAGTCCAATCAAGAAAACATGTATCTGTTCTCGATATGCTTCTTCATTTGTTCTGCCCTTGGTTCAGATATTGGGGAAATGAACCAACCAAAGCACACGTGCACTATCGCGTTTTGCTTCTCGGCTTTTTCGTTGATTGGCCATGGGCCAATTCTCTTGCTTGCAATGCCCCAGTCTGCCATTTCACATCTGGTGCTCATATATTTGGGTATTTTTTGTTTTAAATATATACATTTTACCCTAAACCTTCATTAATTAGTCGTTAAAAACAAAATTTACAGCGTTTGCTACTGAAGAAAATATACTTCTCGCCAATCACTTAATATATCTTATACATAAAGCCTTGAATGATATTTTCACGGATCTGCTAAAGAAAATTGCCGAAAGAAATACAGGGTGATTCATAAAACCTTTTATTCTGTATTAAGAGCTGTTATATTTAGATATTCTGTAATTTCTATTAATATTTTTTTGAGTTATAGAAGCATAAAAATTTTGGGGGGAAAAATTTATTGTCACACTTTCTACAAATGCTTCGCCACCTGCATTAAAATTAGTTACTGATTGAAGGCAAATTCTTCTAGAAAACAAATATTCATATACAGTACATGAACAGTCTAAATCACTGTAAAAAAAAAAAAAATTGATTTTTCCCTTTACAGCCCAGAAAATTTTTTTAGACAAACCAAGCCACAAAGGACCTTGAATGTCCAAAACGACCCAGGAGAAATGGACCCTCAAAGGGGAGCAGATCCGTAGATATTAGAAGTGTCCTCAGGGATTTCGTCCCCGTCCGACTTGGTTTAATTATGTTTTTCCTCTTTCTCTCTCTTAAGTTGCGAACGTTGTAAACTGATCCTTAATGAATAAATGAAATTGAACAGGTTGCTTTATTGCAGTGGATGGTCCTTGCAAACAGAGGGAAACTGGAGGATTTATCTGACTGCTTTAGGTTCTTTTTGTATTTCGCTGACGGTGATTTTGTCTATTCATGATCGCAAAAATGGTACTGTTTAACATTACATAATATTATTACCACGAAGTTTTGGAATAAACCAAATTTTTTCTTTGCATTAATTTCCATTTATATGGGCAACGTCCTTTGAACGAATCAGAAAATAATAATATCCACTAACATGCAAAAACAATGGAGTGGAAAATAACAAAAAATATAAAAAGGAAGCCTGATACTGACAGCAAATGTAAGAATGCTGTAAGAGAAATAAATGAGAAAATACCCGTCTTTAATAGCATTATTTACCCTTTTCTTCTTATGTTCTACATTTCACTGTCATATATATGATCATTTCACATTTCATCTTCGTTTGGTTACATCCTTTAGTATGGTAGGAACTCACACCAGAGGATCCTTTGACTGCCTCCATCTTTTCCTCTTTATTCTCCTCTTCCTTTAATTTCCTACTCCACCTTACTGTACAGGTTTCTTTGGAAGCAATGCTTATCGGGCATGTTGAAGGTTGTGAAGATTTTATTAAAAATATCTGAAACGTTCATTATTTACTTTCTAACGCTTGTTTGATCCTACTCCCTCTTTCCCTGACTACCAGCTCACGGGGGCAATGATGAAGCCGAAACAGAAAACGAATGTCCGTTTAAACTGCCGCTATAAAAATGAGCAATAAATGAATATTATGTCTAAGCTTTAACAACGCTGTTCAGAGCGAGATATACTAAATATTAACTTACTGAAGCCTTTCCAGATTTCATGCTGACCTCTGACATTAAAATTAGATTTTAACATCTTCAAGTTATTAACAAAAACCAGCATTTTTTAATCTAAAGGCACTTTACCCTTTTCAAGAAAACATGGATACTGAAAATATATGAGACACTTTGTCTCATATTTCACACAGTGAAGTCCAGTTAGGCCAACATATATCTGTTCTCGATATGTTCTTCATTTCCTCTGCTCCTGGTTCAGATATTAGTGATACGAACCAACCATAGCACATTTGCACTATCCCATTTTACTTCTCGGCAAAGACGTCGATTGGCCCTGTTTGCTAATTCACTTTTCGTGCTTGAGCTGGTAACATATGTTTGGGTAATTTACATTTTGAATATTTACTGTATGCTTTAGCCTTTCACTACCACCATTCACTATCGTTTTTAATCGCACAGAAACAAATGGTACAGCGCCTGTTATTGATTTCTATTACTTACAAGATCTCATATATACAAAATACAAGCCTCAAACCTACGTAATTCATGAGATTTTTTTTTCATATTATATATATATATATATATATATATATATATATATATATATATATATATATATATATATATATATATATATATATATATATACATATAGGCTATATATACATATTTATTATGTATGTATGTATGTATGTATGTATATATGTGTGTGTATTCCACAGACTAGTTTGTATAAATTACTTTCTTCAATTGCTTGAGCACTTGCATTATAATCAATTATACATTGATGGTAAATCCTTTTAGAAAACAACTCTAAGTATGCATGTTCAATGTAGATAACTGCGAAAAAAATATGGATTTTTCCCTACGCAGTTCTGAAAAAGTATTGGACAAAGCAAACCAAAAGGAAGCAAAAAGCCCTCGGATCTTGAATGTCCGAAATGGCCGAGGAGAAATGGTCCCTCAGTGCTAATTCAGAGGGGTGCAGACCCAACGATATTAGAAAAGTATCCGCTGGGATTTCGTCCCCCATCCCACTTGGTTTAATTATGTTTTCTCTTATTTTTTTTTCTTTTAGTTTAGGGCGTTTTACTTTATCCTTAATAGATTAAATGGAATTGAACAGGTTGCTTTATTGCAGAAGATGGTCTTTGCAAACAGAAAGAAATTGGGGGATTTATCTTACCGAGTCTTTTGTATTTCGCTGACGGTGATTTCATCCTTTCCTGATCGTAAAAATGATATTATTCAACATTACATAATATTATCAACGCGAAGTTTTGAAATAAAAATACTAATTTTTTCTTTGCATTGATTTCCATTTATATGGAGCCATGTCCTTTGAACGATTCGAAAGGTAATAATATCTAATAATATGTAAGAAAAAATGATATATAGAAAAGAACGAGAAACAAATACGAAGCCTGATACAAACGCTAAATGCAATATTGCTGTAAGAGAAATAAATTCGAAAAGATCCATTTTCAGAGGCATTATTTACTGTTCTGTTCTTTATTATTCATTTCGCAGTCATATGTGATCATTTCCTCTCTGTTAAATTACATCCATCTTTTCCTCTTTATACCTCCTCTTCCTTTACTTTCTTACTCCATCTTTACTTCACAGACTTTTCTTGAAGGAATGCTTATTGGCATATTGAGGGCTGCGAAGAGTCCATTAAAAGGCTTAAAGTTTCAATAATTTACTTTCAGATGTGCATTTTATCACCCTACCTCTGTCCCTGAGTGTCAGCTTCAGGAAGTGTTGATGTAGCCAAAATAGAAAACGAATGTCCATTTAAATTGCCGTTATGAAATGAGCAATAAATTTATATCACATTTAAGCTTTAACAACGCTATTCAGAGCGATATACAATAATTTATAACTTACTGAAGCCTTTTCAGAATCCGTGCTGATCACTGATATTGAATCAGATTTTAACATGTTCAAGTCAATAACAAACAAGTAAAAAATGCGCCGAAGTTTTTTCGGCGCAATCGAGTTTTCTGTAAAGCGTATATTGCTGTATGCGCCGTGGTCCATGAAACTTTCAGCCACGGCCAGGTGGTGGCCTGTCCTATAGCGTTGCCCGACGCACGATTATGGTTAAATTTAACCTAAATAAAATAAAAAATACTGAGGCTAGAGGGCTGCAATTTGGTATGTTTGATGATTGAAGGGTGAATGATCAACATACCAATTTGCAGCCCTCTGGCCTCCGTAGTTTTTAAGGTCTGAGGGCGGACAGAAAAGTGCGGACGGACAGACAAAGCGGGCGCAATAGTTTTCTTTCACAGAAAACTAAAACCAGTTCTTCTTAATCATGGCACATATCTTTTTAAGAAAAGAAGCTTTTTGAAAATAATGACACATTTTGCCTCTTATTTCAAACACAGGAGTCAAATCAAGACAACATATATCTGTTCTCGATATGCTTCTTCATTGCCTCAGCTCCTGGTTCAGATATTGGGGAAATGAACCAACCAGAGAACATTTGCACTCTCGCGTTTAGCTTCTCGGCAAATTCGTCGGCTGGCCCTGGGCCAATTCTCTTGCTTTGCAATGCCCCAGTTTGCTAATTCACATTTGGTGCTTGAGTTGTTAACACATTTATCGGTAATTTTCATCTTAATAAATATTTTACTCTATATTAACAATTAAGATTCATTCATTTTTTTTTTATCGTACATCACCTAATAGTGATGCCTATTACTTAAAAGATCTCATATATACAAAATAAAAGTCTCTACTCTGCTGAAGAAAACTTCATACTCTAACGATACATATTCGTAAGGTTTTTATTGCGTGTGTGTGTGTGTGTGTGTGTGTGTGTATATATGTATGTATGTATATATATATATATATATATATATATATATATATATATATATATATATATATATATATATATATATATACATACACACATGTATATATGTATATATATATATAAAATGTTTGTATGTATATATACTGTATATATATATTTATATATATATATATATATATATATATATATATATATATATATATATATATATATATATATACATACTGTATATATATAATATATATATATATATATATATATATATATATATATATATATATATATATATATATATATATATATAGAAATAACCAACACACAATCACGTGTGGAACAGAAATAAATCCCTGACTCACGTCAGGATCGAAACCAGGTCTTTCAGGTGGAAGGCAAGGATGGATAGCGCCCTTGCCTTCCACCTGAAAGACCTGGGTTCGATCCCTGAGAACGTGAGTCAGAAATTATATATATATATATATATATATATATATATATATATATATATATATATATATATATATATATAATACAGGTGTATATATACACATAAATACATTATGTATGCTTAAAAATCACAGTAGACGCAAGTGACTTCAGTGTATAAGCGAATCCCACAAGAAAATGACAGGCAGAAGTTCAGTACCAAGTGCTACGACGTTTATTAACGCATCCTCTGGGCACAACTGAGAGACAGCTGAAAAGAAGGTTACAAAATAAACAAAAAGAACAAGAATACCAGATGGTCAATTTTCAAAGGATAATAAACAGAAAGATAATCCAGGATAATCCGGGATCAAGCGGTCACAAACTAAAACCAAAGACCTAACTAGAAGAGATACGGAAGTTTAGCCGTACAAAAATCCAAAAACACGTATAAAATTGAATACCAGATGGTTAATTGCCAAGGGGTACTAAACAAAAAGGTAATCCAGGAAAATCCGGGATCACGCGGTCACAAATAGAACCATATACTCAACCATACGGGATACAGGATCTTACACATTAAAATTGCAGAAACATGTATAAAACTGAATACTAATTTTGCTTATATTTATTAACAACTTTTTTAATTATGAAGGCATCAAGTTTAAACAAACCAAGACTTAAAATTAGAACATTTTCATTATTTGATTTGATAAAACAAGATTCAATGATATTCCTTTTAACTGTGTCGTTGCACGGAACTAAATTTCTTGCTTCACTCCAATTAATAGAATGATCTAAATCTATCCTATGTACGAATAATGCATTCGATATTTGGCCAGTTCTCACAGAATTGGTGTTGTTTGATTCGTTGTGAAAGTGATCTTCCAGTTAGTCCATAATATATTTTATCACACTTTTTACAAGGAATTTCATATATGCAGCCAGAAACATCTTTAGGAGAATTTTTTATTACTAAACTCTTAACATTAAAATTACTGAAAACAACATTTATGTTGAAAAGCTTTAAAATTCTAGGAATTTATAAAAACCTTTCATCATACGGTAATTTGAGAATATTATGCTTACTAAACTGAAGTTTGTTATCAGTTAAATAAAATGTTTTCCTGGCTCTTTACCATGCTACATCTACAAAGGTCCTTGGTTATTTAAGTTTCAAAGCAATACCATAAATAATTTTAATCTCAGCATCAATGAACTGCGGGGTACAGACGCGTAAAGCCCTTAAGAACATTCCAGAAAAGACAGTGAATTTAACCATCTGGTATTCAATTTTATGCATGTTTTTGGACTTTGTATGGCTAAACTTCCGTATCTCTTGTAGTTAGGTCTGTGGTTTTAGTTTTTGACCGCTTGTTCCCGGATTATCCTGGATTATCTGTCTGTTTATTACCCTTTGACAACTGACCATCTGTTATTCTTGTTCTTTTTGTTTACTCTGCAAATTTCTTTTTATCTGTGTCTCATTTGTGCCTAGATGATGCGTTAATAAACGTGAAAGCCCTTGGTACTGAACTTCTGCCTGTCATTTTCCTGTGGGATTCGTTTATACATTATGTGTATATATATGTATATGTATATATATATATATATATATATATATATATATATATATATATATATATATATATATATATATATATATATATATATATATATATATATATATATATATATATATATATATATATATATATATATATATATATATATATATATATATATATATATATATATTGTATAAGCTAATTCCACAGGAAAATGACAGGCAGATATATATATATATATATATATATATATATATATATATATATATATATATATATATATATATATATATATATATATATATATATATCAGGGGATCCTGGACAAGTCCGCATTTAAAGCAGGATTTAGTATTCTTCTTGTGTAACGAGTATGCTAATCAAATTTCATTTTCAAAGATACCTCTAAATATGGCTTTAAACTCTTCAATACTTACCTAAACTTTACAGTCCTGGCAGTGATCCCTTACGGTAGAGTACAAAGGCTTTCTTAACGGTCTACTAGTTCTGCAACTAGCCCCCTTATGATCAAGTAATCTGAAATACAGAGTTTTAATAGATAAGCCAACATACAATAGGTAACATTGAGGACAGACATAGTTGTATATGATTCTCGACTCATGACAACGTGGTAATTTTTCCTTGTGATTGCAAAAATTCCTAATTTTGTACTTGTTATAGAAGACCACTGAATGGGTGGTTTGCGGAAAATATTTGCAAAAATTTAATACATGCCTTTCTTAAAAAATTCGTGTGTTTTACCGTTCAAGAATGGGCACCTTGAAACAGAATGTCATCTTCTTAAGGCCAAATAGTTTTGGAGTTTGTGTGTACATTCTGTTTAAAAGGACTCGTAATTTGTATAAAAAAAACCTTATCGGTTAAACCATTATCATTAAAAAATTCTTTAAAAAAAACGCTTCTTTATGAAATAACTCATATGTACTTCTTCTCGTTATCCTAAAAGCTAAAAAAAATAGTGTTAAAAGTATTCAGTTTGAAAGTCTTATAACCAGCACTAAAATAATTCACCCCTAGACCGGTTAAAGTTGGTTTCCTGTTGACCGTTATATTAACATCTTTACGTTGTCGAGACACGAATACGTCTAAAAAGGTAACTATAACCATAGCTCAACCGTGACTATAACCGTAGTGATTTATCTTATTACGTTTTGTACATTTATGTAGTTCAGAAACAGGTTAGCTTGCTGTTCACTTTCGAATATCAAAAAAAGGGTCATCCATGTAGCCTTAAAGTCAATGGGACATTGTTCTTACAATTCTCTTTCGTACTGGCAAAAAGAAAAAAAAAATTAGTCCTTTTCTATTTCAAACCTCTTCCACTCAATTAATCTAGCACTTTCTGGGTCTTCCTCTGTCTCCTGCTTTAACATTTTTCATTTTTACACTGATTCTACAACTAACTGTTCTCTACTCTTTCGCATAAACAAACAATTTAAATGCACTAACCTTATCATAACCTACTTATCAATATTTCCATATTGATCCTCTTTTCACCTTTCTTATGGCTTAAGTGCTAAAAAAAAAAAGTCATCTAAACAGCTTTTGCTTATGATTATCATTCATTTGTATTCAGTGTTAATGCTTAACTTCAGCCTAGTAGAGTTATTTCGACACTAAAAGTCTCTTTCCTAATTTTAGCAGACATCCTGTTACCTTTATAGGCCTCCCGATCGCGTTACATTTATTTTCTTCCATCCTACAATTATCCTATAAAATTTACTTTCAGATACCCATACAAATGAATGTATCTGTTCCTCCACCATCCATGTTAGTATGCGTTGTTCTGAAGTCTTTGTTGTCATTTACACTTATAAAATTAAGTTTTCCTTAATTTTATTTCCATCTTCCTTATGTTGCACATTTTTTTTTCAATTCATTTGGAAATTTCTACAGTTTGCAGTTACCATTCCAAATCTACTTTATTAGCTGACGCATGAAAAATTCTACACTCCATTCACAACTTACCTTTATCGGACCACTTTACCCCTGCAAACAATGCACTTTCTCTTGACTTCTTACATCACTTCACCAGTAAAAGGTATTGAAAAGCCATAGCATCAAGACACATCGTAAGATTAGACCCACTTATGTCCTAAACCAACCAGTCACTCTACCTTCGGCGTGTTCTAACACTTCGTCTTATTTACAAAATATCTAAACATTCTCAAACATCCATGAACTACATCCTCAGCTCTCAGATGTGGCACATACATCTTTTAATCGACGCTCCTTAATCCATGTCTATACATGCATTGCCCATTACCAGTCGAACGTTCGGTTTTCCTTCTTAACTTTTCCATCCTTTCAAATCCTATGGATTTCCTTTTATATCATGAATAATAGATAATAGAAAGTTTATATATGAAAACTATGAGACACGAGAGTTAATGTGAACCAATAGGTATACAACAAATGAAAAGCTTATATGTAATAATTGTTAGACAACGTAAAAAATAAGGACCTAAAATCACTTTACGCAGTCTACAAAAAATGACTAGTGAGTAATTGAAACTCCATCATCCCCCGGTGATTTTGGTTTCTTCAACTTTTAACCTACACCTTTATGTTATTTATTATCTTATGCACCACTAAACAATTATTTTCATAATTACATCAATCCTTTCCACTCTTATAATATTCATCTCAGCCCGTCTGTTATCTTCTACATCGAACAGATCTTCAAAACCCTCAGTCAAACTGGGACTGGATTCACCTGAAACAGGATCGCTGTATTAACATAATATTTATTTGATCTTAATATGTGTGTTTTTATTTTCCCTGTTCTTAACTCATCGTAATTTGTTAATCTCACAAACGTTCTTGCACACATTCTCTCCATTCAGCTTTTTAAAATTCGTTTTATTGCCCACTTGTGGATTCCCATATCTATTGTACATTCTCATATGAATGCGCCTCCGCGAATCTCCCTTCCTTTTAATAAACCCTTTATCTCCTCATTCCCTTCCTTATTTTCTTTATATCTTCCACTTACGTTTCATTAACCACAAACGCTCAATGATGTCCCTGTGATCCATTACGAATTCTTGCCATATACCTGTATATATTTATATGTGTATATATATATATATATATATATATATATATATATATATATATATATATATATATAATTATACACACACACACACACACACACACACACACACACACATATATATATATATATATATATATATATATATATATATATATATATATATATATATATATATATATATATATATATATATATCAGACTTAGATTTCACAGAAAATGGATTTATTTTTCAAATATTTCAAAGCAGGTCCTCTTGAGTAAGAACTTAATGAAATACCATAAAAGGCAAGTCAAACAATGGACGGGCTGAATAAGATTAAGGATGAAGTATATTACATTTGAAAATAAGATTATAAATAAGTTTTAGTACGACCTGTATTGCTATACCGACATGCACCATCTTATGATCACTCAATAGCAGGAGTTTTATATTATTGCATTTTCCTCCTCTTCTCGAACATCGTCATAAGACAGCGATGATCAAAATCTAAACGAATTTCTTAAAGTCTTTCTAAAGGAAAGGAACAGGAAAACCATGTGATGGCAGGGATATTAATCCCCTGCAAAAACCGTCTCTTGTATTCCCAGGTGCGAGACAGGAGACGAAGTTCTTAAGACAGTCTTAATCCGAATGCCTGATTTCCCACGAGATGCCAGCTGCCTCGACTTAGCAGCTTGTTTACCGGAGTGCAAGCTTGGTGGATATACAGTTCCTATCAGGAGGATAAAACATTACAGCCACGCTACTATATATCAGAAAATTGTCTTTTTTGTTTTACGTCAACTGGAAATGAACTCTTAAGGAAAGGTTTAATAATAATTATGGATTTATTCATGCCAACTTGTAATATTACTGAAAATTTCTTACGAATTGCCATCAGCATCTCCGCTGAAAAAATATCGCAGCCTTCTATAGCATTAACTATGATAATTCCTTTTGTCCATTTTGAGTTGGACCTACATCAACTAAAGTTGCTTGCATCAAAGTAGCTCCTTACCGCAGATATTCATTTTTCGTATTTGTTTAATTCATGATTATAAGTATTATATATAATATCACTACTAAATCAACCTGAATTGAAGTTTAATGTAAATCGTGAGATGAATTCCCACGAGTGAAGTCGGATACTTCAAAGCAATCCTTATGGATATTAAAACAAACTAAATAAAAACTGTCAATTATATACGTTAATAACAAACAAGACCTCATTAACTAATATATATCTATATATGTGTATGTATATATATATATATATATATATATATATATATATATATATATATATATATATATATATATATATATATATATATATATATATATATATATATATATATATATATATATATATATATATATATATATATATATATACACACGTGAAGCTATTTTTGTTTTAAAACCCGTCCTCTAAAACCGCAAACTCGTATAATTATAAAGACTATAAGCAACTAAACAATCCTTATACGAGGAATTATAGTACTGTAAAATTACGTCCCATAAACACTGAACTATTTATGTGCACCGAGACGAAACCCATCCCGTAATAACTCTGACGACACGAGTAATATCACCGATATAACGAAGTGACTTTCAGCAGCATAGACAGGTGGATTTCTGGCAGCCTAAAAGCGGTGTTAAGAGAGTAAGAACAAGGATTCTTATGCTTATTTCATGAAGATGTTTGCACGTCTTGACCAAAACAGATAATCAGCTCAACTTCCCAAATTCATTAAGAGAAAGGATGTGGTTTCTTTGTCAGTAGCAGAGAGTTTCACTACCCATCTCTGTACTCTTTTCATTTACTTGTTTACGGAGAAGGTATGAAAATAACATGAAAGATGAAATGTCTACGTGTTGGTGGAGAGCTCACAAATACACTTGGATAATGATGATAAGAAAACGATGTCATTACTGATCGGATTGGGTAGTATATAAAAAATTAATAAAAAACGTGCTTAATTTTGATTAATTATAATGCATTTTGAAGGTATAGATGAAAGTTCTTAGGTGCTTTACCACTGTAAAAATAGTAAGAACATGATCTCTAGCGCTGGAAGACACCAAAAAAGTTTTAAAGGGATAATACAATAATTTTTCTAAAATAAAGGGCCGATTATTAGTTTAAAAAAGTTAAAAAGGGCTCTTTGATAAATAACCAGGTCATGTTGAGTGTTCAAGCTGCTATAAGATTCTTTTATCAGGAAGTGACCCAATTGGACAAATGGCCAAGGAATTTTGCTGCTTGCATCTCAGTTCCACACTGGTATCTAAGGTATGTGCTTTGTTCAATGGGGGGTGGGGGTTTCGAGGTGCTATACCTCAAGCTATAACCGAATGGTATCAAAGGAGAGAGTTATTTGCCATAAGTGTCTCCCTGTAAAGTCAAGAGATCACATATCATCAAAGCTAGGTAGTCGTGGTCGTCCATCCAAACACTTGACACACCATCTATACAAAGCATCGCGAAATAAAAATGAACTCGGTCTCATCTCAATGATGTGGATTTTGAGATTTAGTTTTATCATGGATCTTCACTAACCGTCAAAGAAATAAACCTGTAGTTACGTTCATATATTTTTCTTGTGCAGATCAAAAATACTGACACGAATATAATTATTTTCTAACCTGAGAGAATGATTCTTATTTTCTGAACACATGCAATATATTTACAAGTCATTTAATTTTAACCCCCCACACCGTACGTTCATTTTCTAATCACATACGTAAGACCCATGCCATGGATAAATTCCTTCTTAATCACAGAGGTCTGGCAACTAAGCTGCTACACATTTTTCAACCAAGAAGATTATGATGATGGTGACGGCGACGATTATCATTGCAATCGTTATCATAAAGTAGAAGAAGGTGCGTAGGAAGAGACGCAAAATAATGGCAAACGTATGATACAAGTTGCATGTATGAATAACGATAAGCTTTCATTCCAGGCTATCTGTCTACCTATCCTACGTTCGAGAAGGGCTAAGTGATGAGTAGTTTGATGGATGAAGTAATTTAGCTCCTGAGGGACAAATAAATCACATCCTGGGGAGAGATAAGATCTTCCCCTTCCTCAATATTGTCCCGTGATACACTTTTTTTTCTACACATACCGCGCAACAATTTCTTCAATCTTTCTTTTCATAAAGCAGCAATAGATAATCTGCAAGAGCAGAAAAACCCTTTGACAACAGATCAGAGTTTTGCGATAAAAATTAATTGTCTGATTAAAAAATCACTCCTGAAAGACCAAAGACCAAAATTGCGTAACAAATTAAAATCCGTGTTCAATAACATATAAACATGCAAACTTTCAAGGATACACCATTGCAACATGATGCAAAGCTTAATTACCGCCTTCTCTTAGAAAAGCCAATTTTCGTCTCGAGGAAGTCAAATCCTTGTAAATAAAGGAGAAGTTGTAGGTGTCGAAATACAATCTTAAACAAAAGACAAAGAAAATGCAACTATAAAAGTAATGTAATCAATAAAAGATCTTCTTGACATTAGACATTTTGCAATTCCATTACTGAAATTTAGTCATGGTTTATTTCCCTAAAGAAATGAGAAATGTTTTCAGCAAAGAAAACATAATTGCGGAAACAATAATTCAAGCAAAATTGTGGCTTATTTACCCACAAAATTGTTAACGAGCTTTACTACTGTTCACTCCCAATAAACTGTTTCATCCCCTCATCCACAAAGTTTGGTATGGCATAAAGTCAACACCTAATTTGTTTAACACTTTCATTTGTTTTTGAAATATATCTACGTTTATAATTGTTTCATTTTTTTTTTACCAAGCAATAAATAGAAATTAATTCCCAAAGGCACTGGTCAATTAATATGCTTACACAAAGTTTATGAGTACCATTTATACAAAATGTATGTGTTCTTCCATCATTTACGCTGATGTTTTGCTTCAAAGTTTATTACACACATACACACATATACATATATATACATATATATATGTATCTATATATAAGTATATGTACATATATATATATATATGTATATGTACACACACACACATATATATATGTATGTATGTATATGTATATATATGTATATACGTAAATGTATACTGTATACATGTATATGTATATATATAAATATATATATACATGTATATGTATATATGTGTATATATATATATATATATGTATATACGTATATGTGTAACGAGGACAGAATTAACACCCTTTTGAAGGTGTACGTAACGTGCTCCAACGATCTTTAATCATGAAACGGAGGCGTATGAACGTTCGCTCACGGCAACACCCATCTATTTTTTCTCCTCTTTCTCTCTCTCTCTCTCTCTCTCTCTCTCTCTCTCTCTCTCTCTCTCTCTCTCTCTCACCGTGTATCACCTCTCTCTCTCTCTCTCTGTGTATCGCCTCTCTCTCTCTCTCTCTCTCATCGTTTTCCGAAGTTCACCCACCCGAATCGCACTCATTCTCACCAAATCAATTAAATGGACCATTTAAAGAAACGCAATAGTTTCTACAAAAATAGGTTTATTATTCAAATAACCCAACAAGAAATGAACAAAACAAAGCAAAGATTAAAATGCATAATAAATGAATTATCGAGTTAGATAACTAAACTCTGAACTGTAAAACACTTCTGATTAAAGAAGTCTCACTATGGCTAATAGCCTGAAAATATCCAAACTCACACATACTCCCCAAATCAATAATTAGTCATGTCAAAACCAGTCTACCACATGTTATTCGAAACAGTCCACACTGTCCACCGACATCTGTCCACAGACATCTGTCGGAAGAATCAAACATGATAGAAAACTCCCAAAAATATATGAAATGCAAAACACAATAATGGAAAGTGTAAAATGCATAGCCAAGATATGGCAAACGTAACATGACAAAACAATAATATAAAAGAGGTATGAATATTCATATTAAATCTCCACACCAGTTCAAAAGTTCATAATGATTAGAAAATCATGGTAAAAATCACAAGTTCAATTTCCTCCCCCATAAAAACAGAGATTTCAAAGTCTACCTTATCTGCCGTTCAAAGCCTGGATCCTCTCCAAAGCTACGTCTAGACAACTGCAGTTCTATCACGTTAATGAACGATCAAACTCACTTTTAGGGCAGATTTTGGCACAATCTAGATCAAATTAACGCACGTACTCACGAATATACATAACACTTCGGAAGATCACCTGACTGGCAATATTGCTGAGGAATCAAACTATTTGCTGAATACAAAGATTTTTACCTCGAGTCTCTCGACCTACTTCCATCTGACTCCATAAATTCTTTCATCACATCTTAAAGCATTGAAGCTATGAAATGCATATATGTGTCCTTTAAAACTTGTAGCAGCCATATTTTCTGAAATAGAGCTCGGCCACCACATAAGAGCGTCTCGCTCTCTTAACGGCAAACTAAAACAAAAGCATATGTATAAAACATAACAGATAGAGCTATGCTCAATTAGCAACGTCTACTGCACTGCAGCTTTAAGGACTGCTCTCATGACGCACTTCCAAAGTCACTGGGGTTGAGTTCTTAGAGCCTTTACATGTAATCTTACAAACACGAATAAGCTTTACTACCCCACAACAAGAATTATCAGTAAAATAGCTATTAAGACAATTAAAATTGTCGGCATAATATATTCCTGATACTGGAACATCACGGAATCGTCAATGTCTTCCAACGGTGGAACCGTCATTGGCACCTTGGTTGTAGGTACCTCCACTGCAAATGCTCGTTATGCGTATGACGCATAATTATCTTCTCGGAACTGTTGAATACAGCACGGCTAAGTACGAGAAATTCCGTAGACAGGATTCTGCAGGATGAATCGAAGCTGCTTCGGACCCTCGATGAACGAATGTCGTCGACTTGTTGCTCTGGCACATCATTGTAACTGCATTCCTTGCAAAAACACAGCAGGAAGAGTACTGGTGGACTCAATGTGGTAATCTCGCAGGAACTGTCTAAAGTCACATTCTGTCGGAGTCTGTCTATGAACTAATGATAATTCACAACCACCCACAGACACAACTCGCAACTGGAAAATACTACTGTCACACACACACCTCTCTCTAACTAAAGCACAACTCGTCTTACAATCAACTCCCGAACCTTGATACTGATCTCCCAAAATGAACATGGTTTCTAATCTATCCCATGTCACTACTGAGTCTCCCAAAAAAACACTCGAAAAAGGTCTAATAACAAAAAGGTTTCATGTTACTGAACCAAACAAAACTACTAATGCAAAAATCAAACACTCACAATGTGAACTAATTCCAAGTTTGTATCTCAGAATAATCACAGTCAACTCACCACTAAACACAACAACTCTACGGAACTCACTCATAAAAAAATTCTATCCAAACACTAAAAGGTATCATATCTATCCAAACAGTAAAAGACATGAAAGTTCTACTCTACGGTTAGCAAATATTTCGCAACACCTGACTAACTCTCAACAAAACAGCAATTGACGTAATGGCAATCGCTCCCATGATCTCAACAACTATAACTACTCACAATACAGCTCCCTTTATTTAAAAAAAAAAGAAACTGAAAAAAAATCCAAATACTCAAATACGATCTCCCAACCCGAAAGAAAAGATCAGACTTGTTCGGTCCGATATACTAAGTATCTCCCAAAAAAAAATATCCTAAACAACACACACATTGCGTCAGATGATGAAACATCATAACACAATAACACACTAACACACGGGTCAAATCTCGTATGAAATTAGCCCATGTCTCAATTCCTAAAATCATCCGAAAACAAATGACTAAGAACTTCAACATCCAAAATGAACAAGAGACAAAAAAAAATAAAAAAAATATCATATATATACAAACATTAACCCATCTATCCCTCTAACTATATACAAACGTTCCATTACATCCCAACTTTCTTTAACTTCGAAATATGGGTCAATTTCGTCACTCCAGTATTTACATCTTTAACTACAAATCTATTCCCTCTTTTGATCTCTACAATCTCAAAAGGTCCGTGGAACTTCGGACTTAACTTATAATTCAGATCATTCCGAACATTCACTTTAACAAACACTCTATCACCCATCGAAAAAGCTACTCCCCTCGATTTCGCGTTACTTTTCTCTACCATTGCACGCGAACTAAGTTCAAGTTCTTTACTGATACGTGCAAATCTTTTCTCGCTGTATTTATCAATGAAGTGACCGTAACATCACCCTGAACTCGCTCTGGTAACAAATCAAAGGTCCTTTCAACTTGTATCCATACAAAGCTTCTGCTGGAGATATCTTAATTGTGTCATTCATCATAGTATTGATACTATATCGCACTTCATCCAAAGATCTGTCCCAATGTGTATCGGAACCTCCCACCGTCATGCGCAAAGCTTCGATTACTTTCCGATTCGCCCTCTCACACAACCCATTCGCTTCAGGTCTATACGGGATTATAGATACTTTCTTTATCCCCAACAAATTAGCAAGACCGTCTAAAGTCTTATTAATAAACTCCCTACCATTGTCTGTGATCAGACATTCTGGAACACCATATCGACAAATTATCCCCTTAAAGAACGCTATAGCAACTTCCTCAGCTGATTTGTATTTCAGTGGGAAAATCTCGACAAAGCGAGTCAACTCATCAACAACTACTAATAAATGTCTATAACCATAAGCGGACTCTGAGAAGTTACCCAGAATATCCATATGCACTCTCTGAAACGGCCTATGTGGTATGGGATATGAACCCAAACGACACGACACTGTCGTCGCTGGCTTATTCGCATTGCAAATAGCGCACTTCTTCACAAAGGCTTCTACTGCGGAAAACATATTTTTCCAAAAGAACTTTGACCTGACGTTTTCATACGTCTTGTCTACACCCAAATGAGGAGAACCAAATTTACAATGTACAATGTCTAGAACTTGTGGTACTAGACTCTCTGGCACGATGATTTGTGTAATCTCACCCATGCTTCGAGTACTTCGCAAGTTATACTTAACTTTTCTCACCAATAAATTATTCTCCAACTCTAGACCAGAAAAAGGCAACTTATACCCTTTCTTCGGTGAAACTCCTTAAGAAATGCCTTAGCATCTGACAACAATTTATCTTCATCTTGCTTTTGTTCCAGCAAGCCTATGTCCCAAGTGACATTTTCACCCGTAATATAACACACTGCGTTACTCTCACTATCACGAATAACAATCTCTCCCGAGACTGCCGACTCACTATTTCTCCCCGAAGTATGCACTGTAGGAACGTGTATGTCCTCTACATGCGATCTCTCAGAACTACTAATATCAGAGACATTAGACACCAAATATTTACTCTCTTCACCCACACAGGATTCGGTGTGTATTTCCTCATCCTCGACCGGAAAATATCTGCTCAATGCATCTGCAACTACATTATGCTTACCTTCAATGTATTTGAGGTTTGCATCAAAATCTCTCAATGTTAGGAACCAACGTGCTCTCTTGGGCGACAAATTTGGCTTATTAAAAGCTCTAACAACGGTTGATGATCTGTAAAAATCTCAACTTTATTTCCCAACAACAACATCTTAAAATGAACAAGGCTAGAGACGACTGCGAAAGCCTCCTTGTCCACAACTGACATCAGCCTTTCGTTACTACCACGCGTTTTGAACTTTCTGCTATAAAAGCAATTGGGTGTAATTTCCCCTCAAATTTCTGCATCAAACACGCACCTATACCTTCCTGACTCGCGTCAGTCACTAAGGTGAACGGTTGACTAAAATCTGAAACTTCAAAACTGGTGGGTTCACCAAAGCGTTCTTAAGCTTCTCAAAAGCTAATTGTTGACTATCACCCCAAACAAACTTAACGTCTTCTCGTAACAAATCTGTCAATGGCGACGCTATTGTAGAAAAATTCCGCACAAAACGGCGAAAGAAACCCGACATACCTAGGAACGAACGAATCTGTTTCCTGGTTTTGGGAACTGGAAAATTCACAATGGCTTTAACTTTCTCATCATTCACTCTAACTCCTCTTTAGAGATAACATGTCCTAAATAGACAATTTTTCTCTTCAGAAACTCACATTTGGCCAATTTGACCTTTAACCCAGCGAACCGTAATCGCTTAAGGACTTCTTTTAACACCTTTAGATGTTCTTCAATTGTATCTGTGCATATGAGAATGTCATCCATGTACACAAACACCGACTTTCCTAACAAGCCATGAAGTACTGTGTTAACCAGTCTAGTAAATGTTATTGGGGACCCTTGTAATCCAAAAGGCATCCTATTAAACTCGTAATGTCCCTTTGGTACCGAAAATGCTGTATATTTACGGCTACTCTCACAAAGGGGAACTTGTAAAAACCCTTGCATAAGATCTATAGATGAATATATATTCTTGCCACCGATCTCAACAAACAAATCAGGCAAACAAGCTACAGGATATCTATCTGGGCATGTTTTTTCATTCAATTTACGAAAATCTACACAAACTCTGATACTACCGTCTTTCTTAGGAACTGCAAGCAAAGGAAAATTAAACGGAGAATTGGACGGTCTGATAATGCCTTCCGACTCCCACCTCTGAACTTCTTTTTCTACTTCTTCTCTGATCTTAAAAGGAATTCGATATGCTGGAATATATATGGGATTTGTACCCTTTTCTAGGCGGATTGAATGTTCTAAAACATCTGTAACTCCTAATTTATCTCCCTTCAAAGCAATGATATCTAGATATTCTTTCAACACTTTCTCTACTTTATCTGAATATTCAGGATAATCAACTTTAGCCAAGTGTTCATGTAGAACTTGACTTCGGAACTGTTGCTCCTCGTTAGGAAACATATTCCCGTCTCCACAAAAACTCACTAATTTATGCTCTTCCTTAAACTCTTCAAAATCAATTACATAAGTACCCTTATGATATTTTTTCACTGAGTCTTGATAGCTAACTAATTCTACTGAAGTCACGCCTGCGACTGAAATTTCATTCACTGACACCGTACTCACAACGTCTTTGAATTTCTCGGTTCCCTCAACAACGCACACTTGAGAAGGAAAATTCTTCTCTTTCAGCGACACTTTAACTAATGTAGGAACTCGCGGTTGCAATTCAATATCTTCCAACAAAATCCTTTGAAAGATCTTTGCGGAATATCTTCACTCTCTAATGAATGTGTTACACATGTCTCAGACTGTGTCTTAAGTTTCTCACAAGTTTTTTCCTGTGTATATATGGAACAAAACAACCTGACTCACCTATTGTAATCCCCTGAACTCCCGTAAGAATGTTGATGTTATGTCGCATGCAAGAAGGGTGTCCTAGCAAAACCATTTCACCTAAGGCTAATCCTTCTATGACCAAAAATGATTCTACTATTGTCTTTCCACCGATACAAAGCGTAAGAAATGACGAACCTAAAATATTCAGTTTCCTCGCTTGTACATCACACACTGTCTCACTAGAAGGGACTAATTTGCACTCTGGAAACCTCGAGTGAAAAAGGTCAGCATTTACTAAGTTAACTGAGCTACCAGAATCAATGAAAATATGAATTTCATTGCCATTAGAGAATCCACGTACAATCGGCCTAGGTTCTAGTGACTCTACGACCTGATTAGTCATTATCCTGTGTCTGTTTTCAGAACTTATCTTGTGAAAATTCTGCTGTTCCTTTGTGTATCTAGAACTTGCATCATGTGGAATTCTCCTGTCATATCTAGAAAAACCTCCAGGACTTCCCTGAATAATCTCTATTCTTTGTGGCTGGGCAAAATCTCCATCCATGATCTGAAGATTTGCAAACTGAACAATATCTCACTCTGCAATTTGATTTACTATGGCCTATTTTATCACAATTAAAACAACGTATCGTTGTGACTGATCTCTCTGGAATTTTCTTCGATTCTACTCGTGCACATGTCTTCGCTGTTGCATCATTTCCCGAATGCGAGCGACTATCATTATTCTGTGGTTTGGAAACCGCAGCTGATATTTTTGCACCTCCTGTACAAAACTACTGTCCAGTGTCGGGCATTTTGCTAGATTTTTGTTAATCTGTGCAAACAAAAAGGATTCGTCTGTATCCTGATCAATTCTCTTATCAAAACTATCTACAATTACATCTGGGACCGACGTTAAAAGGCAAGCAAAGTGTAACAATCTTTCAAAATTATCTAAGGAGATATTATTTCCAGTTACCCATGGAGAACCTGTTATAGATTTCTTTAACTCAACTACTGCATCAAATAAATTCGCACTGTATGTGACTAGTGAATCATTGCCTTTCTTTATTTTGAGAAACTCTCGCAAATTCCGAACTGCGCATTCACGTTGAACTCCGCCATAAGTAGCTCGTAGAAATTTCTGCAGTTCATTCCAAGTTTTACACCTTCTGAACCCGAAACTGCGTGCTCGTTTCCCAATATCTCCTTTATCTAAATCCAGAAATGATTTAGCCTCTGTTAAAGCTTCAGCGCCATTCGTAATTTTCTTGGAATTCAGATAATTGTTCACTGACTCAATGAAAGTTTCTATATTTTGGGTTAGCTTTCCGTCAACTAACCCTTTAAAATTTGTAATTCCCGCGCTAATGTTCGTCACTTTATGCACCACAATTGATTGGGATGTGCTTGCTGCATCGTCCGGCATTTTGTGAGTAATCACACGCCCTGAGCGTAACAACATAAAAAGAGAAACCAAAAAGAACACTAGAGAAAGGCACAAGTTACCCCCTCTAAAAGAAGAACAGAAAACGGCGTTCTGCGCAACTTACGAGAATGGGGTACTTACCAATTTTGAAACAGAAAACGAAGTACCTATCTCTCAACAGAGCTGTGTGCAGCCTGTGACGTCACCTACTCGACGGCGAAGCAAAAAAAGACACCCAGCGCGTTTCTAGTTGAATCATCACTTTGCGTAATTAACTCACAATCGCCACTATTCACACTTATTTGGGTATTTTGTTAACCCCAAAATTGCTCTAGAGATCAACCAGATCTATTTCACAACTCCCCACTCCCAGTACTCGAATAGAAACGGAAAAAAGAGGAAAGGTTCCCCGCATTTCACACGTAATCACGACCTACTCAGTCATTCAACACTGACCCGTCGCCATTTAGCTCTTAGGTGAAGTCGCCTATGCCTTGGGCATCAACGTTACCAATTAGTCTATTAGCAATCTCCCTCTTTCGCCATCATTAAAGACATTAAAATCATGCTGCCACCATTTAAAATCAAAAGACACCCGCTGCGCCATTTCATTCAGACACGGCTGCCACCATTAAATTCTGTAACGAGGACAGAATTAACACTTTTTGAAAGTGTACGTAACGTGCTCCAACGATCTTTAATCATGAAACGGAGGCGTATGAACGTTCTTTCACGGCAACACGTTACATCTATTTTTTCTCTCTTTTCTCTCTCTCTCTTTCTCTCCTCTCTCTCTCTCTCTCTCTCTCTCTCTCTCTCTCTCCCTCTCTCTCTCTCTCTCTCTGTATCTCTCTCTCTCTCTCTCTCTGTGTATCTCTCTCTCTCTCATCGTTTTCCAGTTCACCCACCCGAATCGCACTCATTCTCACCAAATCAATTAAATGGACCATTTAAAGAAACGCAATAGTTTCTACAAAAATAGGTTTATTATTCAAATAACCCAACAAGAAATGAACAAAACAAAGCAAAGATTAAAATGCATAATAAATGAATTATCGAGTTAGATAACTAAACTCTGAACTGTAAAACACTTCTGATTAAAGAAGTCTCACTATGGCTAATAGCCTGAAAATATCCAAACTCACACATACTCCCCAAATCAATAATTAGTCATGTCAAAACCAGTCTACCACATGTTATTCGAAACAGTCACACTGTCCACCGACATCTGTCCACAGACATCTGTCGGAAGAATCAAACATGATAGAAAACTCCCAAAAAATATATGAAATGCAAAACACAATAATGGAAAGTGTAAAATGCATAGCCAAGATATGGCAAACGTAACATGACAAAACAATAATATAAAAGAGGTATGAATATTCATATTAAATCTCCCACACCAGTTCAAAAGTTCATAATGATTAGAAAATCATGGTAAAAAATCACAAGTTCAATTTCCTCCCATAAAAACAGAGATTTCAAAGTCTACCTTATCTGCCGTTCAAAGCCTGGATCCTCTCCAAAGCTACGTCTAGACAACTGCAGTTCTATCACGTTAATGAACGATCAAACTCACTTTTAGGCAGATTTTGGCACAATCTAGATCAAATTAACGCACGTACTCACGAATATACATAACACTTCGGAAGATCACCTGACTGGCAATATTGCTGAGGAATCAAACTATTTTGCTGAATACAAAGATTTTACCTCGAGTCTCTCGACCTACTTCCATCTGACTCCATAAATTCTTTCATCACATCTTAAAGCATTGAAGCTATGAAATGCATATATGTGTCCTTTAAAACTTGTAGCAGCCATATTTTTGAAATATATGTATATATACATAAATATATCACATATAAATACATATATATAAATATATTATATATATATATATATATATATATATATATATATATATATATATATATATATATATATATATATGTATATACGTATATGTATATATATACATATATATATCACATATAAATACATATATATAAATATATTATATATATATAAATATATATATATATATATAATATATATATATATATATATATATATATATATATATATATATATATATATATATATATATATGGCAGCAATCTACACAATAACCCGTGTTTCTCAAAATAATTTTTAACTCGCATCGGGATCGAACCCAGGTCTCTCAAATGAAAGGTAAGGGAGCTACCAGCTAACCCAAACAGGTCATAAAAGAAGCTGTAGCCTAGTACCTCTGTAATTGAGGTTTTCCCGGGCAGGTGTATCTGCGAGTTTTACTCAACATCCCGACAAACCAGTGACCCATCTGGTAGCATTTCATTTTAATTAGCCCTTCAGAGTGAATATGCTGGAAGTAATCAACACATTAACACGTGTTTCACAGAAATAAATTTCCGGCTCACATCGTGGTCGAACCCAGCTCGATCAAATGAAAGGCAAAAGCGCTACGAACTGACCCACACAGGGCATGGACATGTTGGTAACACACTTGCCTTTCATTATATTCACGATGGAGTAATTCGAATTAAATGCTACCAAATTGGTCATTGGCGGGCTGGGAAGTTAGGTAAAACTTGCTCAGATGTTAGGCGGCAGCCAGTCCAGGAAAACCCTTAGCTACGGAACTACTTCCGTTCCAGATTCTTTTGTGACCTGTGTGGGCCAGTTGGTAGTCCCCTTGCCTTTCACTTAGGAAATCTGGCTTTGATAACGATGTAAATCAGATATATATATATATATATATATATATATATATATATATATATATATATATATATATATATATATATATATATCAAATGAATGGAAAGGGCACTACCAACTGACCCACACAAATTATAAAAGTAGTTAGAACCTAAGTATTCCTGTACCTGAGGATGATTAATTCCCATATATATATATATATATATATATATATATATATAGGGATATATATATATATATATATTGGCCATATATATATATATATATATATTATATATATATATATATTTTTTTTTACGTGCATTTAGGTTTTCCCCATTATTTTATATGGGGTAAGCACAATGCCTTCTTTTTGAAGGACTTGGATTTGGTTATTGGGTAGGCCGTAGCCTCGATCGGCTGCCCTGCCTGACATTGCTTTAGACCTCGGTAGCGAATGTGTACATGTTACCAAATCCCCAGCTCCCTTTCACCCAGCAGCGAGGAGAACTGGGCGAGTAGGTTGACAGTTCGAGACGTGTGAGGTGTCTGTTATGTTTTAGAAGGTGTTGGAGTGGCTTTGTTTATGTGTGTATATATATATAGGAGCCTCGATGGCTCAGTCGGTAGGGCAGCAGCCTAGGACTTCGTAGAGGTCCGTGGCACGAGTTCAAATCCGCAGCCGACTGGTCAGAGAAGGCTGACACTTTGCTATCCGTGTAGACACCCTGGGATTACATATGTAATCAACGGATAGGTTTGCTGAAAGCAAATGGGTGTTACAGACTAATACACACATAAACAAAGCCACTCCAACATCTTCTAAAAACATAACAGACACCTTACACGTCTCGAACTGTCGACCTAAACCGCCCAGTTCTCCTCGCTGCTGGGAGAAAGGGAGCTGGGATTGGTACGATTTTTTTTACATCATTACCGGGGTCTAAGTGATGTCAGGCAGGGCAGCCGATCGAGGCTACGGCCTACCCCAACGCCAAATCAAAGTCCTTCAAAAGAAGGCATAGTTTACCCCATATAAAAATGGGAAAAAGCACGTTAAAACGAAGAAGATACATATATATATGTAATATATATATATATATATATATATATATATAAATGTGTGTGTGTGTGTGTGTGTGTGTGTGTGTGTGTGTGTGTGTGTGTGTGTGTGTGTGTGTGTGTGTATAATTTTTATCATGCTCTTTCTAATGACGAAATTAGCGACTGCTCCAAGAGAAGTTGTCAACATAGCATCTGTCTCTTAGTATAAAGGCATGAGATTCTTGAATGAGGTAACTTGAAATTAGGGACAAACAGCTCAATATCCTATATATACTGTACTATTTGAACATTTTAGCGGGAGTTTTTCGCTAAAAAATAATATTGTTAATTGAACTGTCAGTAGTGATTTTTTTTCCTTCACGATGATAGTAAATGGTATATAAATGAATGTAACCAAAAAATCTAAAAACACTATAAAAAATCCATATTTTTTGTTGTTGATTCTTGATAGAAATATTTTATTAATGGATTTATATAGTAATTGCTTATAAATTTAACATGATAATTAATAACTAAAAATATAGTATCTGTGAGTAGATAATTTCAAGATATCTTTGGTCGTGTAAAAGCGACAAACGATTATATATTGTAGACAAAAGAGGATATGATTCGTACCCGTTTGGAAACTTGAAGAATGTAAGAGCTAGAAAATACGTGAAAAGGCTTTGGAAAGAAAGAGCTTCCTGGTCGCATTAGAATGAAAATGAGATCATAATTAGGAAGAGTGACAACCTTGTGCATCGGGTGGGCGTTTGAAGTTCTGTTTACGTTGAGGCATTTGGCAAACGTTAAGGTGTTCTGCACTAGTGATTCATCCTCGATTTTCCCGTTTGATATGCGTTTGCCATAAGTTGTCAAAGTGTGTAAGGCATGTTTTACAATATAGCATGTGATAAACATAAGTCGGCAGCTTATTGCATGCATATCAAAAACAAGATGGAAAAAAGTCAAGAAGCACGAGTGGAAACGAACCTTTGGCAAATGCGAGATAACTGCATAAAACACTGGTTCGACTAATTAGTCGCTGACTTATATTCAGCCTCTCTGTGGTGCGTTTCCCCAAAGTCGCCAACGTGTGTCGATGTGGTTTCTACTCAAGCGTGGACAGACCATTACATCAACACAGCTGCTTTTTGTGCCTCAAGCTGAGCACATGTTTCCTGTGCGCACCTTATTCCAGAAGACGTGTTATGTAATGTCTACTGTAACATGAAGTGGTTCAGAAGAAGCATTTCTATACATAAATAATATAAGGGATAAGTCCCGAAAAATCGTTTGTCCTCATGAAAAAAGTAAGTATATCTTAGTTTAACCAGACCACTAAGCTGATTAACAGCTCTCCTAGGCTGGCCCGAAGGATTAGATTTATTTTGCGTGGCTAAGAACCATTTGGTTACCTAGCATCGGGACCTACAGCTTATTGTGGAATCGGAACCACGTTATAGCGAGAAATGAATTTCTATCACCAGAAATAAATTCCTCTTATTCTTCATTGGCCGGTCGGAGATTCGAACTCGCGGCCAGCAGAGTGCTAGCTGAGAACGGACCCGCTCACCCAACGGGGAACTGTCTGTCCTCAGAATCGAACAATTAAAATGTTTAGTCTTGGAAGGTTAAAATGTTGAGATAATAAGGTTATTCATATTCACAACGTGTGAATCACATAAAAACCTGTGAAAAATTTTCCCATTTATATCTCCTTGAAAACCTGCAAGGAGAAATGTCACTTTCTTTACCGCTTCAGAGAAACTTCCCAAACCGGCATATCATCTTTTCCTCAACGAAAAAGCCATTTTAAACCAGACCATTATTATGAAAGTTAAGACCCAGTGATCAAGGAGAATTACGAATGCAGATAGTGGAGGGAGTTATATCACCAGGTGCGGGTAACTTGAGTCGTTTTCTTGATATATCGAAGTGGCAAATCCAGGGCAGTCATGTGCGGCGTTCTGAATTTCTTCAGTCTTTTGAAAGTTCATTTTCATTCACATGAAACAGGTTAAAGCTGATACTGGAATGGGTTCAACATATTTATAATTTATAAAAATTTCATCATATAAGTTTTTGTCCACAGACACCACGATGCGAGAAGGAAGAGTCAGCCCTCAGGTTTTCAAAAAGTGTTTTGGGATGAGACTGATAACTCCACGCCCTTTGTCTAACTTCCAGGTACCTAATTCCATGCTTCTGTCAGCAGGTTCAGAGTCAATTTTAACAGAGCATGCCCATGCACCCTTCCTGGGCCGAGATACAATCCTGGGATCTCATGCTTGGAAGCAGTTTTGTTACCGATGAAAGTACACGTAAACACAAATATATACATACACGTATATTATTATTATTATTATTATTATTATTATTATTATTATTATTATTATTATTATTATTATTATTATTATTTATATACATTATATATATATATATATATATATATATATATATATATATATATATATATATATATATATATATTTTAATATATATATATATATATATAAATATATATATATATATGGAATAAATATATATATATACTTTAAAGGATTTCAGGAAGAAACAAATGAGGTTAATATACAAAAAAATATTTCTTTAAAAGAAGTATTGACGGATTGATTTTGCAAGGTCGTACCAAGGATGTTAGAAATTGCTTAATGTCGTATAAAGTATGAAAAATATTTGTTCAATAATAGAGCAATAGATATATATATATTGGTACAATTATTGGCAAATTATTAGTTTATTAAAAATACAATAGAATTACAGTAACTTGTCTAATTTTTATATATATATATATATATATATATATATATATATATATATATATATATATATATACATATATATTTAAAGGATTTCAGGAAGAAACAAATGAGGTTAATATTTAAAGGATTTCAGAAGAACACTACAAAAAAAAATATTTCTTTAAAAAGAAGTATTGACGGATTGATTTTGCAAGGTCGATAAATACCAAGGATGTTAGAAATTACTGGCTTAATGTCGTATAAAGTAAAATCTGACAAAGCTAGCCTTCCTGAAAAATATTTGTTAAGTAATAGAGCAATTATAGATGAGTAGGCTAACGACCGAAATACTTACGATATACTCTTATTGGTAAAATTATTGGCAAATTATTAGTTAATATTAAAAAATACGATGATAGAATTACAGTAACTCTTGTCTAATTTTTATATAAATATATATATATATATATATATATATATATATATATATATATATATATATATATATATATATATATATATATATATATATATATATGCATATATATATTATATATATATATATATATATATATATATATATATATATATATATATATAATATATATATAAAGACAAAACAGTCTCTTCAATAAAAATAAAGAGAAAACTTTGGATTTTAGACCTGAATATTTTCACTATGCAGCTTTGAACTTGCGACGATAACAACCTTCGATCCAATAAAAATTGTTGAAGATTTCCATAATTGATGAAGGTGACGCCTTGTTCTGTCAGCTAGCTCAGAAAATTTCCTGTTTTGTCCAAGCCAGCTTATTGACTATATTCATATCAGAATTGATGTGCATTATCGAAACAGATAAAATATAATATATTTAAGGAATTTCGTGATTTGTTCAACGTTTTTATCCTTTTGGTGCATGAAAAGACACCGTAATAAGAAAATCAATATTCCACTTTTGTAATTCTTGTAGGCTTTCTTTGCCTCCTTTTTTATAATCTCTGCGATCGTCTTTCCTTCTGTTCTCATTTCTCTCTCAATATTCACACTTATCCGTTTTGCACACCACTCTCCTTTCTCCGTCCCTTTTGCAACACGCCCTTTCCTCGCATTTTCTTTCTACTCTCCACTGCCGTCGTCTGTACTTCCACATGTTATCTTGCCAACTCCCCATCTTACGCTACTATTCCTTTTTAAATGGCGTTTCATGACTACATTTCATTGTCATCATTTTCAAGACCAAGCGATAAATTATATTAGTGAAAACACTGAAGATGTACCCTCCCCTAAAACTAATTTTATTAAAACATATGTTGTTAAAAAGATATTTTTTCCAACGAACCTTTCACAAATAATTATATTTCACAAAATATAATTATACATTCTTGAAGATGTTGGAATATGTGAAAAACGGGTTATGACCAAACAGTTTACACTAGCGATCACTAAGGTCTCCTTCCAGTGTATAGGGTTAATTAGAGGACAGGAACCGTTTGTTACAAGTCAACTGCTAAATATAATAAAAAACGGCATAAAAAGTATGATCATAAGAAACAGCATTCTTATTACTCATATTTCTTTAAGCCAAGCTACAAGCGTCAGTAGCAGTAAAAGTATCAGCCTAGTTTACAATGTAAGTAATATTACGATGGGGATATACTGTATAATAAAGTCATGGCTTGAATGGTGTCAGTTAATGTTGTTTGCAAACTTTTATTTTTTCCATTCTAATCACTAACAAAACATTGTGTCAAAATAGTTGGTCAGGAAGGACCGTCCTTACTTTTACAAAAAAAAAAAAAAAAAAAAAAATTCAGTAAAGATCAAATGTCTTCAATATCCATGATGTTTTAGTTGTTTTCTTCTTTGAAAACTATGTTTATGGCTCTGCCCTTCTAATTTTTTCCAAATGTTTCTTTCAATACGTGCGAAGAACATCCTTGGTTTGCACCATCCAAATATCAAAAAGCAGGATTCAACCATTTAGTTGATATTCCATTCGTATTTGGGAATTAAATAAATGAAAAAAAAACACTGCTAGTCTTCATTAGGATCTTCTTTAAAACACGAACAAGAATTCAAACCAACAGACTCCGTCTTCCGCGTCGTCTCTTTCTCAAGTACCCAAGCATGTTGAAATTCTTTCTTCGACAGCATGTTTTATTTCTCACATGTAGTGTGGTTCCTTTCAGCACGTATCCACCCTCATTATCTTCCTCACTCTCTTTCATCTTGAGCACTACGGTTCCCCGGGTTCCTCTGACTCATCTTATACCGTGTTTTTTCTGTTTCCACATTTAACGAAAAATAATCTTTTCATAAACGGCACCTCTTTAAAAAAAATGTAATTAAGTATGTAGTCTACTCACAGAACATAATATTCATATTAAGTGATACTAACAGAAAGAGAGACCCCAGACTACAAAGGATGACCGTGTGCCTACTTCTGTAATTATACTGTTTATAATAGGTACAGTACAAATAAGTTTTACCTGACACTGGTATCGAACTCAGGACACTTATGCAAGAGTTGACAATTTAAGTACTTAACCTGGGCAAATTTCATTTCCACTATTTTCACTGAAAGAGTGTCCTTCGAATTAACCTGTAGTAAGGTGTGGGGCCTGTCCAGGTCATTACGAAGGTATCAAGAAATAATTACATACCTTCCTGCTTCTGAAATGTCAATTGTGGCTTAGTAGCACCATCACCTTTTACTCCCGATTTCTCCGTTCACCCTTTGATAGAAACAATTATATTTTGCAAAGTGTCATTGCTGCAATGTTTTAATAAAATTATTCAAGAATCTGTACACAACCAAAACAAATGCACACATATCAGCAGAATGCGTGAGTTTATGTTACAACACCCATTCAAATACTTCCACAAAAAATCAGACCTATTTTTTTTTCTATTTTGGAATTATTTTTAAATTAGAATTTCCAGTTGGCAAGGAAAAATCTTGTTGCCAGCCATTTTTTAGAGTATATGAATTAAAGCAGTGGTTATTCCAGCGAATGGTAATTCGTTGTTGTTCAACTAATTATTGGGAGAAAATGTTCCTATTATTGATTTCTAAAAGCATATTTATATATATATATATATATATATATATATATATATATATATATATATATATATATATATATATATATATATATATAGATCAAATATTCCTTCAACCATGGATTAAGAAGATTAAGAAGCTATCAACTGGAGTAACGCAACGGCAAACTTCTGGAACTCTGACCTTTCGATATATATATATATATATATATATATATATATATATATATATATATATATATATATATATATATATATATATATGTATGTATATATACATATGCATGTGTGTGTGTGTGTGTGTGTAGGTTCTAAGACTTTTAATTTTAAAGGAAGAGTTTTGCAAATACACATTACGGTAATTACCACAGTAGTCCTTTAACAACTGCAATGTGCACTGAATCGTTCAACACGTCCCCATTCACCTCTATCTTGCACGCACTCACACTTTCTGGATATTAATACCTATCCTTTCCAAAGCATAGCTTAATCTATCTATCCATGCTCTTCTAGGTATTCCCCTTCTTCTCCCTTTCAACGTTGTTGAATTATACTGTACATCCTCTTAAACCCCACTGACAACTTCAATTATTTCATGCGATCGAAGTATATCAAAATATTTTGATCCAACCTTTCGCATAACAATTTCTAATAATAGAACGTTCTTTATCCTTCCAGGTCTTTTTATTTAGCATAATCTGAACAAGAAACGAAAAAATTTCACGAGCTTCAACCATTTTTTTTTTTTTACTTTGGACATGTCCATTCCAGTTTCATAGTAAAGTTGTCTAAACAATATCATTTTGTCGAAATTTGATTTCCAAAGACATTCACTGTGTATTCACAATATTTATCCTACTCTCTGCAATTTGCCATGTGTCACCTATTTTGTGACACATCTGCCCTCACCCTAATACCAACCATCATATTCTCCAAATATCTATACAAATCATCGGCTTCTATTCTTCCAAAGACCCAGCGAACATTCATTTCTTCATCTTCCTGCCCCATCTACGTTTTATTTTTAGTCCTACCTTTCTCCTCTTGCTAAGTTTTTTAACTTTTTCACTATTCTCGTCGCTTTCTCTTCTTAACTGCTACTCAACTTTGCAGCATATCACCTTCAAACAGCAATACTGTATCTGCGACTAATTTTTTTTTTCTTTTGATTTCACGACTTTGCACCTACATCTAATTTCTTTTTTTTCTGATTTCTCGCTTCACCCCATCCATTAAGATAGCAGACAGCCATGAAGACGGAATACCCCTTTGCCCCAGGGCAAATAAAAAGTCTTATATATTCAGAAAAGGCTACGTGGAAATGAATACAAAACCAAATCTCACTTTTATTTCCCGTTGTTTACCGTTTGCCTGTTGGGCAAAACGCTCTGTCGTACGTGCCTTTTTACAATATTTGTCTATTGCTGTATATATTTATTTTACTACTAGTGCAAGTCTTAAATAATCACCCTGCTCTCTTTCCTTGACGCCATTCAAGTGGGGACTCATAAAGAAAGTAAAAGAAAATATTATAGATAAAAACAAATGAAAATAGGTTTCAACAAGCAACGGAAGAGAGTTTTTTTTATGTAATTCGATTTCAAAACTAAATTTTTAAACGACGCGTTAGGTTTCCTGATGAACGAGTTACGGTGAAATTGTCCAAAAGGCAACTGTGCATGTACATTTGGAATATTATAAAATCGTTTTGGTTATGTACCCCAAGAAGTATAAGAACTAAGTACGCAACTTTCAGAAGTATATCTAGTTAAAGCTTGCACGTGACAGTTACAGATGAGTCCCTTAGTTGTTTTTATTGCTGCAAAACGGTAAGCTATATAGTATAATGCTGAAATTTCATTATTCATCAAACTTGGTGATGGGAAAGGTTTTATTCAAAGAGACGCTACAAAAATAATAACTTTATAACTAAAACATTAATCTTATATGTAACCTTGAGAATCTTGATATAAACAAGAAAAGCTATTCCTTTCATGCAATTACATAAAAGACTATAATTATTAAGAAAACGTATCCTAAATTTGTTTTCGTCATGCTAAGAAACCTATTAACTTTTAGCTTCTTTATCTCGAAGATTTTTAAGAGGCACGTTCCCGGGTTTACAGCAATAAAGCTTCAAACACTGCCACGAGTTCAGTTTTATTTCATTTCGGCTCCTGTCCTCAGCATCTAAAACTAGTACTATGTGTTCGTAGGTAGTTAATATTTCCAGAATTAAATCAACCTAAACTAATATTTGGCCATCTCAGTGAAAATACACATGAGCGATTTTACTTTTCCTTATATTAATTAACACCTCTAGGTAGAAAACAGTAAACACGGCCAAAGACACGTGAATCATTAATTAGCATGGAAGCAAGAGTTCACATCAATAGCAGTACAGATAGAAGCGAATTATTTCTCTTACATGAAACAATTCAAAGTCAACAGCCACTGACAAACACAGTTCAGACGGGACAGAAGGCAAAGATTAAAAATGCAGAATTTAGTCATTGGTTTGTCGCTCTACTACTATAAAAAAAATATAACTTTTCTAACAGAGAATTATGATATGAATGACTAAGCTTTCAACTGATAAGATCATGCCTTGTCGATATATTCGCCTGGTGTTTTGTGGCTCATGCTCAACGTTTTTAATTATAAACATCGTAAACCATCACTTCCTCCACACTCTGTAGCGTGAGGTTCATCACTTTATCCCCCCTATATTAATTACTAATTCTCTGACCACTGTGTTATTACAGAGCTTTATAAGAACGAAACAAGGTCATCAAGATTCATGTTATTACGCGTTAGTAGTAACTTACACCCGAAAAGGTTTATATAAATCTGACGCTTGTTCAGGATTAGAACCTTTGTTAGTTTGAAAAAGATGACAGCAACTTATCCATCCAACTTCAGTGTTGAAGCTGTTGAGATGAACTCTTTTTGTAGAAAGTACAGCATAAGAAAAATGAAATAAAACATAAAGGATATACGAAAGAATGGATCATAGTCCGAAGATAGGTTAACGAAAAGAATGCGTAATTCGGAAATATTAATTCGAAGGATTAGAAAAGGACGGGAAAGGCTTTTACAGATAGAACGAAAGCGGTATTACAGAAGAATGACCTTTTCGGCTAGTCCTAGAGGCATGCAAGACAGGGATGATTGTTGCATTTATTGAGGCGAGATAGATGGCCTACTGATGAGGCTTCTTTATCAAAGTGGCAGTGAATGCTGATTATCTTTTTGTTGTACCACCATGTTATGGGAAACTGTTTAATTGGTCTAAAGTTTACACACACACACACACATGTATATATATATATATATATATATATATATTATATATATATATATATATATATATATATATATATATATATATATATATATATATATATATATATATATATATATATATATACACATATATATATAATATATGTATATATACAAAAACTTTCATATACAATATATATACATTATAATATATATAATATATAATATTTCATATACAATATGTATATATATATATATATATATATATATATATATATATATATATATATATATATATATATATATATATATATATATATATATATATATATATATATATATATATAATAGACTTCATTTTAATGCTAAATACCATCCTACTTCTTGACTTATTACGATCTGCGGGTAAATGCCTCCTGTGATACTTAATGTCTCTTTATAGGCAACTTACTGAAGTTTCTGCTTTTATTTCACCCAAAGACTAAGCTCGTAAAAAAGTCTCTGACTCAACAGATGACTTTAACTTTTTATTGTAACTGTCAAATTACTCACCGGGGGTTTTACCCCTTTTATATGTCTTAATTTAGGAGGAAGAAGTTAAAAAAAAGAATGATGACTTTTTTCTTATTTTTCCTTTGCATCTTACGACCTCGTGTGTCGATGTTAATATGCTATATATTAGTATATTAGTTTTTTTATACTTTTTACTCCAGTTCTTCCATGTTTTTTTTTATTTTCAATGAAGTTGGTAAATACCTTTTGAGATGATAAGTATTTTTCCTAAGTATCTTTTGTATTTACCTACTGTTTAGGTCACCGGTCAATTTAAAGTAGAAAAATTTTTATTTTTCATCTTAATATCAGAGACTACAATGTAAGGTTTTTGGTCTACAGATTTTCATATTTTGGAAGAAGGGTATTTCATCTACTCAAAATTACTAAAAAGTTTTGCTTGTTATTTCCTCTAAACCGTGTTATCTTCCATGTCACTACTATCACCTTTTATCATCTTTTCGATAAGCAGAATGGAAATGGGAATAAGTGAAGAGCATATATGGGACATTGCGGTCCCAATATTATAATTATATCTGAGATTTTCAAATTCTCTTAAAAGCAATATCTACGATTCGAGAAAGCACATATTACTTACCTCATAAATACAATAACCAGAGCTATATGGCGACGATATTCAGTTCCTAACAAAATCAATAGCTAATTCACTCTGAGTATTTCAAAGGATGCTATCGAATTTATTTGAATAGCACAGCATGACTAATAAATTCCTATTAGAGATCGGTCGTTCAAACTTAATAAATGCATCCGTCCTTGATATATATTACACTTTGGCAACGTAGTGGTCAAACAAAGGATTGCTAAGTATTACGATAATGAAAGAGGTGGGGAATGACTGATGATATGGTAAAATTGTAGCTACGTTGGCGGTAAAGAAGAGGAAGACTGAATGATTAAAAGTGGGTTATGCAGTGATTCACTGACTTATGCGTCTATTACAGAATTGCGCCTTGCCAAGCGAAAGTTTCTTTTCTCGTGTCATTACAATAACACGGGCGTATTTTTTTGCCTAGCTGTTGCACGTTTCTTTCCTACTAATATAGTTAAGGAAAGCATGCGTATCTTTGCTAAGAACAATTGCTGTTTAATAAGGGATTTGAACAAAAAATGACATCCTGTAAGCGACCGTGAAGACTAAACCTTTGACCAGAAGTTATGAAAACGAACAACGCAACCTTTTACAAAATAATATCTTTTTTCGGTCTGACTCAAATCGATAATCCATTTTTTCATATCGTTGCACGTACCTTCGTAGGCTCGAGGGAGCTTGCACTCTTTTTATCGCATTGGCACCTTTATTCTTTTTGTACGAGCTCATGCATACACCCCTAGCTTTCCAGTTCACAGCGAGAGCGCTGACACGTTGTAAAGCGGCAAAATTATTGTTCAATTGCTTATGCCTCTGGTCTCTCTTGTGCTGTGCAGACAGTATACGAGCCATCAAAGAGCGAAGCCTCTGGAATATAAAGAAGGAGAATAATTCTCATACTTGGGGAGGAAAAACTAATGCAAAAGGTTGCTTTAAATAATTGGACACCGGTGTCTTGTTTTTGTTTCCAACAGAGTTAGGTGGGAACAAGGAAAATATTTGTTTATTTATGTACGGTCTCTGTTCCACTCCCTCTTTGTACAAGTGAGTGCCTTTAAGTGAAGGATATGCCGTTTTATCATCTTCATACCAACAACGGTTGGACTAAATTCATGTAAATGTAAAACGGGGATTTCAGAAATTAGTTCATTCTTTATACTTTATCAGTACAGCATCCAGTTTCATCTTTCAATATTCATTATGACTGAAGCAATGTAGGGATTACTGTAGAAGGCTGCACGTTAAGAAGGTGAATAATATTTTGTATTCAGACGCTGAAATCCGTTACTCTTTCAAAATCTGATTATACTGAAATGCCTCTGAAATTCCAAGGTCGTATTATAAATCTGATTTATGAAAGAAGAAAAATACATTAACATCATACAGCATTTCTATCGGAAATGTTTATAGATTGTAGATTATGCATTACAGACATGTAGTGCCACTATATACAGTCTGGTCCAAAATATTCTATTTCTTGGTATGACTTAGCTGTAAAAAAAGGCTTAATGCCCTACGTTGCCTAAGCAGTGCGGTTCATTATATTTCAGTATTCAAGACGATCATTCAAGGATCCTAGAATGAAAAAAATCAAAATGGGTGGGGCGACAGTCAGTTAGGGGGCATCCATATGCCAGATACAAAAACAGTGCTTATGAAATTTGTTAAAATACCCTTTGACTTGACTGGACCTATCACCCAACCAGGCATAATTATTGATAAACGAATAATCTATAATAATGCCCCTGAGAAAGACGTGTGGAAGAAACATTGAAATTAAATATGAGGAGCTATTTAGCCATCGGTTTTTCTCAGTATTTGTAACTGTTATCACTAACATATTTTAAATTAAGATACTCCGCTGTCTACTCTAAATCGGCACTTGAAGATCTTCGTAAGATACCCGCAGAGTTCAAATGTTTCGAACTCGATTGAGTAGAGGAAATAATCTTTGAATGCTTACGAAATAGAGCTGGGTCACTTGGTGTTTCTGTCGTCTGTTGCCTTCCTAACTGAATATTTTTTCAAAATCCATTTTATCTTCTAACGCTTGTCATCTTATGAAATCCTCTTTGAATCCACTGAAGTTAAAATCAAACCATCCATGGAAAGCAGCAATTTTGGTGGGGTACAGCACCAACTGTAAATGAGTAATCATCTGCAGGCCTTAATGGAGTCTTCTAAACGAAAACTTCCCAACAGAAAAAAAAAATATACACACATTTTTAAAATGCAAAGAGGTACGGAAACCATTTCGGAATTATCTTGCATATGTTTATGTTTTATGACACGCTAATGCTTAATCTGACTGACGATAGCACCTACGGACACGGAAACCCGACTGATGCGTGCACCGTAAGTGAAACATTCACACGCACGAGCTCGGATAAGATGAAGTAATACAGTGACCATGAAATAACGATGTTTTACCAGTCACTCTTGCCCGGCGAAGATAACGGGATATGAGGATTAACCTGATAAATTCAATGGCCTAACTCATGAATATTAATATCACTTCACTCAATCCGAGCATGAACCAGTGTAGAAAGACCAAGTACCCTCTAGGTGGAAAAAGGAGTAAAATATCATAAAAATATCTACATATTTGATAATTCATGAGTAAGGGTCACTGTGCAATGACATCCTGCAACATTAAAAAATAATACAAAATAATACAATGCATGACACAGAATGATTTATGCAAATAATGACAAAAAATTGTACTGGTTTTGGATTCATCGCAAGATTCGTTCGGGTTATTTAAAATAGTGCTCGGTTGCTTGCATTTTGTGTTTCGCTGCAAAATTGCAAATTATTTACTTGCATAAGTTTTTGTACATCTATAAATCACGGATGCAAATTCCTTTTCAAATATAATATTATACAGATTACAACTGCTTATGTTCATGATTATCAGATACACGATAAACCCATCAAAATGCAGAGAAGTACGTAGACATGAAAATACTGTGTTAGTCTTGTCCAATTATTGTTCACTTCGTTTTGGAGCCATATTTATTCAAGTGACATATTTGTTCAAATAATAGGAAACTGGGCACTATAAGGGGATTCTCTAAGAAATCCAGCGGTTACAAGTACAGTACTTTGCAACGGTCACATTGTAAATAAATTAGGGATCCTTGTTCACTGCGTCTGTAATAATTTTAAAAATGCTATCAGCGATCACCGCTGAGTTATTCAAGTGGAATTGGCAAGAAATATTGAAACAACATCAAAGAGAAAGTAATTATTTAAGGTCCAAATAATGAATAGGGCATATACAGACTGACTGAATTCAAGGCTGTACAATAACTTTGGCGTAATGGTACATTTAAGTTTTCTGTAAATAAAAATAGCTTAGAATTTCCGATGGACTCTGTATAGAAAAATTAAGAGAAATCCGTGAAACAAGCAGGCAAGATATATTTCAGTAACGCGGGATACATACGCTGTTTTAACCTCCACCTCTTGTTTGGCTATCTGTCTGCTTCTCTATTTTTCGAGGAAATCACATTTTTTATAACATAAAATCAAATAGCCTGTTCAAGTCGCTGAGACCGAGATGTTTTCTAAATTATAACACAAGGCACAAGATTTCCCACTGTTATATTAGACAGAGAGCGAGTTTTCCTATGCATTATGGAAAAGGAAACTAGAAAATTTATTTGGTTTGTTCCAACATCTATAAAATAAAATCACATTTTACAGCAAGAAGTGAGAAATATTTTTTACCGAACGAATTATTTATTACGAAACTTATCGTTTGCCTTGCCTGGCTAGAGTTGAAGATTATAATATTTTTTTAATGATAAACAGGGCTCTAGCCATGTCGATATGGGGAATAATTAATATCTGATATATAATTTTGCAGTTATTTTTTATGATTCTTATTTTCAGGAAAGGGCATCCATGAGTCAAAGTATATTTCATGCCATTTATCAGACTCAATACAGTGATAAGTATTTTTATAAAAAAAAAATTTAGAAAAGAACCGAACCAGGCAGCCTGAAATTATCCATGAGCATATCTGACAACATTAATATGATGGATTATGCGGAAAGACATTAAATCTTAGCAGCTGGCGTAAGACATGAGGTAAATGTTTCACTTGCAACACACGTCTTGTAAAATGCGTATATCCTTAAAGTCCAGTTTATCTTAGATTTCTGAGCATGCTTGAGAGTTTTGCATGAATAAAGATAGGAAATATTTTTTCTGTAATTTAAAATAAAACTACCATAAAAAGTTTTGAGGATGTTCATCAATTACATCATGAAATCTGCTCTCATTTTAACTTAACAGTCGACGATTTTGGCTCATTTCGATGAATGAACCAATGAATTTTTAATTCACGAAGCGGGTAAAATCTGAGGCATATCCCCCACATTATCTTCCATTTTGGAAATGTCACTTTTGTTGAACACTAAAACGGTCCTAAGAATTAAAGAAGTATGCAAAAACTGTCTTAGAAATTATTTACATCAACTCTTCTTAGCATAAAGAAAAAAAAACAAAACCAAAATTTTTTACATAGCAAAGACAATTTGTCCTTTCATGGAACTATTCAGACTGGCAGAATTCTTGGCAGTTTCTAGTTTTTTTATGGTTTATTCCTATCTCCCATTTTTATTCGCATCATTCCTATTCCCCAATTATATATGCTTTTTACATCACCTATTATATGCCTGCTTATCTGTTTAAAAAACACCCGTGTTCATAAGATGGCCTATATTCTCTTGAATTCTAATTCCTCGACCTCATTGGATGAATGCCCAGAACTTATCCCTTTAATCTAAAGTCTTCACACCATTATTTTTCTGACCACAGAAGTGGTCTAGTTCATTGTATGTAGACACCGTGACCTTGTGGAAGCATCGGACAACTTTAAGACTATTGGTAATCTTTGAAAGAGGCAAAACCTCTACAGCTACATACTACTGTAGAGGCGTTGAAACAATTGCTAAAGGTGCGAGCTGTGTTGTACATTGACTAACAGAATCAGTACGCCCCAGACCTACTCTTTAGTGGTTCCTGGGTAAGCCTAATGTTATAATCTCCCGCTGCCCCATCATGAACAAAAACAAATAAAAGGATCTTGCTTCTCATTAACATTTGCAGGGGCATGATCAATTATTATTATTATTATTATTATTATTATTATTATTATTATTATTCAGAAGATGAACCCTATTCATATGGAATACGCCCATAAGGGCCATTGATTGGCACTCAAGCTTCCAAAGAAACTGGTGTTCATTCGAAAGAAGTAACAGAAGGTAAAGGGAAATACAGAAAGAGGAGATCAGTCATTAGAATAAAACAATAAAAATGTAAGCAAATTGTCAAAATACGAGGAACAATTGTGAATTTGTTCAGGTTATAGTTGAATTTCTTCAATCTCGTGGCAGGGCTGGAACATCATCATTTAAGAATAAATATTGCTGTAAGCAGCTCTAACCCGTGTAACAACTGTGGAGGTGAATAAGGACAAATCTGAGCTCTGATACCAAAAGTCACACCATGAAACGCGCCACCTACTGGTGTTTTATTTACTCTTGCACTGCTACAAAAGTTGTCTGGCTCTCACATTAACACTATTTTAGTTTTTCTGTAAATATGTATATTTCTGTTAGTACTAATCATATAAATCATTTTTTTCTAAACTTAGCTATTCATGTCCTAGCCTGAATAACGTTTACTTGAGATTCACTGAGAAATTAATTCTACTATTGTGATCAAACAAATAAATTGATTTTAAGAAAAAGATTCATTACTACAGAAATGTTAAAACTTCACCAGTGGTATTTCAACAAAAGCTAAACGTTTGGTCAGCTGCACCCGTTATGAAAATCGATGAAGGAAGCAGTACATCTCGATTATCGAGTGAAAGGACTATCTACGAGACTTGTCTACAAGATCATGAAAGATTGGACTCCCCTGATGCGGGGTCTAAGCAACGTGGTTTTTGTTCGTATTTCGTATGAAAGGGGATTAATTTTTGCAGGGTAAAATAGTTTGAGGCTTACTACTTCCGTAGGTGGAAAACGATACTTTCAACACCACTACTGATTACTCTCCACCTTTTACTGGCCGAGAAATTGTTCCAAACTTGAATTTCTCCCCCTTGCACAGGATCGAACGCAATTTATTCTCCCTATTTGTGGGCGAGCACCGCAGCCTCTCTTGGCCACATTTTGGTTTTGGACGCTGTTCCTTTTATTTTAGTTTGAAATTTATTCCCATTGCGGTTGTCCTTCCTACGGTGTTTCCACACTACAGTAAAACGTGCGTATACAGAAGTCGACATTTTATAGCACACACAACACAAGCAAGTTACATAAATATAAATCATGCTGGTAGTACTAACCGGAGCGTTATATGACTGTACAACATTTGCCGAAGATTCGTTCTTCACCTACAGTCATTGACTTATTTTCATCTTGTTCGTGTTATGACTGTGATATGGCTCCGGCGTGTGTTTTACTGTAGCGTGAGCACGCAACATAAAGGAGATGGGCCTCTGCATTATTTTTTAAATGGTGTTTAGTTTTATATATAGCCTCCCTCGGGTGTTAACAGCTATCATCTTATTTCTTTACTATTGATACGCACGGCAGTATGTATTATTTCTTTCTGTGTGACATACTTTTATATTAATAGAACATTACTTCCCCGTCAAGAGCAGACCTCTCTAGGACACTAGAAAAAGTCGCCATCGTCGGCATAAAAAGTTAATATAGCAAAGTAAATAAAAAGCTTAGTTTTACCAGACCACTGAGCAACTGGCCCGAAGGATGCTTATTTTTTCTAATCCAATTGGTTACTTAGCAACGGGACCTACAGCTTATTGTGGAATCCGAACCACATTATAGCGAGAAATGTTACCAGAAATAAATTCCTCTAACTTTTGAACGGGTCGAACTCCGGCCCATCGAATACCTGAAGTGAGCCAACCTTAGTTAATTAGCAACAGATGCTTTTCTAATCTAGGCATAAGTATTATGTTAAGCAATTTTGAACGTGTCACTTGAATACCTGTGAGCCTTCAGACTTTCCTATGATTTCGAATGCCCCATTTTAAGACACGTGCACTTGTGTTCATGCACGCACACTGTACTGAATTAGGTCGCAAGTGGCTGTTTTTTATTTAACTTTCAGAAATTAATGATTTCAAATCGAATATTTGGACCAAGTGGCCTGAGCAATGAAACTTAGTAAGTTTCAGTAGAGTAAAGTGTAATGATGGCGTGCGAATATGTTAAAAACCGTTAGGGACACGAATAAGACGTCAACGCTTTAGACTTCCACTTGCTAGTAGGTATTCTAAGTAAAAAAACAATATTAGGTACCACATTAAGCGGGGAACGATTATGCGATTTCCTTTAAAGAAAAATATTCTTCGTTGGGTACAATACACCGCAGTCGTTTAATGAGAAAATCGGCGTTAGGCTTAAGTTATTGAGTTTAGTTGAAAGGTCATTATTGTTTTGTTCTTCTTGATACTCATTTAATATCATATTGATATGCGTTCACATTTCCATTATATTTGTGAAGCTTGCATGGTTCACCTTGGAATATATTCATTTTCACATGATTTATAACAGTCATTTTTCTATATGAAATCGTTGTTGCTTAAGCTTAGAGTGCGCTATATTCTATCGTTCGGTTACACTTGACTCATTGCATCCGAATCATGAGAAATTTAACACTTTTTTATAGTCTGAAATGATTAAAGTTTCGCTGTTATGTTTTTTCCTATTTTTTCCTTTCCCGCACGAAGAGGTAATTTTGAGATTAGCTTATCCTCTCTCCTTCCTCTTTTTCTGTTGTATCACTTGCTTCCGTTATTATCGGTGTATTTCGGAGGGTTTTTTTTCGGTAGGCTTTGTTAGGAATGCTTCCTTTAGCATAAACTTCAACTTCTAACCCGGCATCATGTGAGTCACAAAAGTTTTCGTTAATTTTTCACAGGAGCTGTTTGTATGACACATATGATTTTATTTTACTAGTTTATTTTTCTCTTTTTGTTCCTTTATTTTGGTTCCTTTGGAAAACTGTTTCTACACCTTTGTCACACTTTAGTGATTCCTAAACTAACTGTTTATGTATCAGCTCTGTATTCTGAAAGTCACACTGTAGCTCTCTTTGACAGCTAGTTGGTAATTCTGCTTTATGGCATTCAGAACTAAAAGGCAGTTAGAGTTTCTGGACAGACTGATTTCATTATTGCTTTCCTTACAATAATGTTTTCCTAGCAGTTCTTTGATCGATTCTATCCTTTGTTATCACTTCCCTTAATCTATGACCACACTGTCCTTTACATGGGCTCTCTCTCTCTCTCTCTCTCTCTCTCTCTCTCTCTCTCTCTCTCTCTCTCTCTATATATATATATATATATATATATATATATATATATATATATATATATATATATATAATTTGTGTGTGTGTGTACTTTTATAATCGATCGCCGGGAATTACCGTAGAGAAATTTGCTCTTTTTTTTTGTATATAAAACATAAGCTTTATTCGTTGCTATGAGACACTCCCTAGTGCGAGAAACAATTCCAATGAAGTGACCTTTTACCATAGATATTTAGCCTCATTCTTCTTATTCCATTATATTAATCAAATTTAACAAAATACATAATACAGAGACACGAAGGTAGATTTATTTGTGGAAGAGAAAAGGACGCCCACCTTAGCTGCGTCTTAGATTCTCAAAATGATTCGTCTAAGATCTATCGAGATTACTATCCCAATAATCGTTCGGAACATCGTCTGTCTTTTCATTTTCTTTATTCCAAATGATCAATGGTGGACACACCTGACACTCATTTCTTTCTCAGCAGGATATGGGATGGGGCCAGCAGGCATTACGAGGGATGGGCAGCATAGCAAATTAATCACTAAGAAGCTTGAGAGTGTAAGATAATACCGTTTAAAAGGAAGTATTTAATTAACATTTCGATTTGAAATCCAAAATGTGCTCTATGCAGAAATTAATGACTATGCTCAAAAGGACCAAAACTAATGGAACTGTGGTTAAATATATATATATATATATATATATATATATATATATATATATATATATATATATATATATATATATATATATATATATATATATGAATTATATATATATTATTTGAGGCATAAAGAACAGCACGATTCGTGCAACAGTAACGGTAGTATAATAATGCTCGAAAAAACGTCTTTCTATCATGTTTCCTTGGTAATTACTGTAATGATGAAATTTCCCTGCCAATATGTGTATTTTGCATTTTCATGTTTCATTAATTTTTATAACCAAGCAGCATGTAATATCACCTGCTTCATGGTTATTTTCTACAAATGTTACTATAACACAGCTTCAGTTATAGCTGACTTGCCATTACGAAATTGTGTTAAGTTAATGAACTTGGGTAATTCAGTGGCTGCACTTACAACAAAGGAAAACGATGTGGGTAATCATTTACGCTGCACATTGTAAAGTGGTATTAAAACTCGACGAAAGCAGAGAGCTTTGGACTTTATAAAAGGGCACATGAATATTATACCCAAATGAGAGTACTGAAGAACAATCTGAATAACCAAAATTTATGTAGTGCATATTTCCGTGATTGCAAATAAATAGACCAAGTTAATATTGCAGAATGGTGAGTTCATACTCAGTTAATTGCAATATACAAATTGAATTACGTAATGATATTCAACATATGCAAATGAAAGTCGCGCACTCAATAGCTGTGTCATTAAAGAATTAATGGTATTTGCATGATATAATTTTTCTCTTGTTAAATGAGGCATTTCATGCACCACCCCTATCACCGATTCCAAACAGAAAAAAAAAAATGTTACAATAGCACTGGATTGAGTTAATCGGATTTTCTTTATCAGAAACACAAAGCCATGCTTTATGTTTTTTTTTTCTAGGACGGATTCATCTTAAGAAATCGATAAAATATCCTTCACCAAAATGAAGATTTATGACGTTTTCCATTAGTAAAGTTTTTCGAAGTGTTTTATGAATGCAATGGCTGAAATTTATAATATTTATCTGGATTATACATTTATTCTATATTCTCGGTAACTTAGAAATCGTAATGCCATGCGCTACTCATGATTTACACGATTAACTATCATAAACAACATGGAGTAAAACTATACGCTTCCTATTTTGTTAAGATGCTCAAAGCATATCCCTCTTACTGACTACTTCTGAGCTTAAGGGGAGCGCACTCTTAGATTTTTTATGAATATTTTTGAAATTTAAAAAAAATGGTTAAATGGCCGTAAGACATGAGCAACACCTTCGTTATCACGTGACCAAAGCATTTTTTCGAAATATTAAAATTGATGGGGTTTTGGGCCTTCGCCCCCCACACGATGAGGTAGGGCTGACGTTTGGCTCCTAATGACTATTGTCATTTTTTCCTTTATTCGCCTAATTTATTCATTATTTTGATTTTTATATCACCTTATCTCCTACGTCTGGCAGTGTCTGGCAACAACAATGGCTTGTTCCTTGGTGAATGCGTGCCAGATTGCGTGGTAGGAGACAGGGTTGCCACCATACGTTGAAAGCGGGTGGTGGGACACTTTTTACTCTGAGCAATTTTTTCGCTGTCTGCGGTGTTTTTGCTGTCTTTTTTTTACATCCAGTAACTCTAAATACAATCTATATACTTTCACCTTCAAAAATACGCTCACAGTTGATGAAATGAATAAAGGATGATGAAAAGGGAGTATATGATGACAAGTTCAATATATCAAATCTCGGTTAGATAAAATAGTGTCGGGTATTAGGTGCAAGGTAGGAAATTGCAGGGGTAAAGTTCAGGTCAAATTCTCTGCCAATAGATGGGATACTGATATTTTAATGAAGTGCCAATCGTGTAGGTTTACAGTTAGTGCCCCAGCAAAGCGAATTAGCAATGGAAAATCACAGCACCATCAATTGAGTGAGATAAATATTGAGGAAATTGAACACAACTTTGGCTATGAGAAATTCAACTTGCTAACACATCTGTTTGGCACAAGTGAAAGTATAGAAGAAGTTCTTCATTCGAGAGACAAAAAGGCTTGAAAATCAAACCCAAAGACCAAAAGACCAAACAAGTGAAAAAAACAACTGAAAATGAGTCAAGAATATCAGCCTGGTAGCTACTAAACTTCTAGTTTCTTAGTTTCAAACCAGGCAACAATGAGTCAGGTGGTACTTGATGATACCCTCGCCTCGAGCGAATAATACCCCTTTTATAGAGGGAAGGGGGTGACCTGGAGCCAGAAATCAACCAAAATAATGCTCTAAGGTAAGTTTTTTCCACGAGTGCCAAAAAAACCACTTGTTGATCTTTACGGTCGTTTTTCTCAGTTTTCACTTTTTGCACTTCAAACGCAAACTACATTTTTATTTTTAGGCCATTTTAAAGTTAAATATACCATTGGAAAGAGGAAAGAAAACGAATATTTGTTTGGGGCTAGATTTTTCTTAGGTTGACGAGGAACTGGTGATAATCAAATTATACAAATTTGGGGAAAATCCCCTCGCCCCATCCAAAAAAAAAAAGGAAAAGTAGAAAAACTCTTCCCATTATTTTTTTCATACTGTGATATACTTTCTATGTATGAAGCCGCATTGCAATAGCTCTAAAAATGAAGGAGGTGAATCATTTTTATTTATTTTTTTTTTTTTTAATAAAATCCAAAATAATCATCCGATCACTCTCAAATTTTTCCTGGAACATCACCTTATATATATGTATAACATATAAAAATTCCATAAAATTCGGAGCATTATTTCTATGTAAGCGTGCGCTCCCCTTAAAGCTAAACACTGATCGTTATATATATATCTGTCTATTTGTGGACAATAATTTAGGACTTAATTAAAGGAAACGATCAACTTGCACACACAGGGAATTTTTGTTGAAGAAAATATCTGATTTAAAATGTATTTTTTCGAATTATGATTTACCCCTTATTTGTTATTTGTAAATTTGTTTTTGGAATTATGACAAAGTTAATCGTATGATCGTATGATCAATCAGACTAAAATCTGATATGTAAATATCCCTTCATTAACGACTGATAGGAAACTGATTTGAGTGTCAATACCTTGACATTGTCATTATAATGATAGGAATATTGGAGGTCCTAAAAAAATGAGTTTAAAAAAAGGGGGATATGCTGGTCTCGGAATTGATGCCACGTTCAGAGCATGTCCAGAGATAGTAAACATAAAGGCAATTATAAATTAATATTTTATCTCCACAAGGATATCTAGTGTATGGTAATGTAAATATATCAAGAAAATCCAGATATAACCCCCCGGGCCCTTCCTTTCATTTTCATGGCAAGTTAAATAACACTGCTGTTATTTTAGCTATGGCAATGCAATATAAAGACATATTTTCAAGCGTGTAAATAATTAAAACATATGTACTGTACATACAATTAGACATACATACCACACACACTTTTAAAATATATATATATATATATATATATATATATATATATATATATATATATATATATATATATATATATATATATATATATATATATATATATATATATATATATATATACACACACACATATATATATATATATTATATATATATATACACATATATATATATATATATATATATATATATATATATATATATATATATATATATATATATATATATATAATATATATATATATATATATATATATAATATATATATATATATATATATATATATATATATATATATGTGTGGGTATGTCTAAATGTCTGTATGTACCTGTATGCATGCATATTTTAATTATTCAGACGTTTGAAAATAAGTCTGTATATTGCATTGAAGTAGCTAAAATACCAGCATTCATTTATAACTATAAATGAATGATTTCGTTACTTACCTCTATTTTTGCATAAAATCGACCGCTGTTGATTCAGGAAATCGTAAAAACAAGAAAAAAAGGGGCTATTTATCTGAGCTGAGGGCTCTACTCAGAAGGTATTTGTAAGTAAACACGTTAGGGTAAGTTTAAAATTACGTGCATTTACATGAAATGAAATATCAGAAGATGATTTGGACTAATCAGGTAGGCAAGGCCTGAGAGGTTAATCATAAGTGGGAAAACTTGAAGGTATATCCGTCGGTGTGGCGGTGCTGATACAAGGCAGAGTCAAGAGAGATTTCCACGGCTAACAAACCCCCCGTAAACGGAGAGATTCACGAATTAAAAGCCAGTAAGGACGCAGTAAAATACGCATAGGACAAGGCGAGCACAGAGGGTGCCAAAGAAGCCTTGAACACACGATTTTATGTAATTGTTTAAAGACAGGCATTTACGTATCAAGGTCACAGAACGCTGTTTAAAATTTTATGACTTCCGCCAGTCACAGTGTATACCTAACCTGGTGCATATTTGTAGCAAAAATATAAATGACAGAAAATAACAAATGAAGATTGGCCCAGTGAAGGCCAAATTTTTATGGCATTTCATCAGCTTTGTATTATTAGCAATTTTCTTCATGCTGTTTTATTCCGACATGCTACATAAGTATATGTCCTTTTACTATGAAGAATCACTTAGTTTCAGAATTTCAGAATTATTCAATTTACTTATCATTTGCAATTTCATCCTTTTATGGGTTGAAAGACTTTTAAGGATGTCTACGAATGCTTTTCAATGGTCATTTATGTCCGAACCAAAGGTATTGAGTTTGAATTTGAATTATTACGGAAAATGTACAGACTATCAGAATTTAGGATATATATAATAAATAATATGCATACACAGTATACAAGGTAATCCTAAGGTGTTATACTTAAAAGTCCCCTTTTACTAATATACCCTGATAATCAAAGCAATTCAGTATATCAGAAAAATCTTGGTCGCCCTTTCCTTCGTTCGTGATTTGCATCATTACTCAGGCAATAACCACTAAAAGGATTTTCGTTAAAATCCCGTGCTCCCTCAATCTGCTAAAATGCAAATGACGAGCTCGAGGGGATGATAAATAGATGTAAATGACTCAGTCATGTAGAAAGTCAGGAGGAAAGAAATCCTTGGCATGAAACTGTTCCCCTTTATGTAAAAAAAAAAGAACACTGGAGAGAGAGAGAGAGAGAGAGAGAGAGAGAGAGAGAGAGAGAGAGAGAGAGAGAGAGAGAGAGATTAATCACCAAAGGATGAAATGAGCTGTGGAATGACAAGTTAGCATTGAGGGTTAATTCAAATTTCATCTTTGTTAAAATATTAGTTGTAGCCAAACAACTCATAGCATCTTTCATACGCTTGCACACACATATTACACACACACACATATATATATATATATATAATATATATATATATATATATATATATATATATATATATATATATATATATGAAAAAGGAAGAGATACGTAATAATTTTCTAAACAGATATAAAAGAATACTATTTATCTCACAGAAATAAATGCAAAGTAAACAGTTAATGACCAAAATGATCTTAGAAACGAAAACCTTTCGAGAGATGTTTTCTAAAGGTACTGAAACCTTTTGTTGATGGAAAGTTTTAAATTTTACATTTTGGTAAAACCTGGATGTTATAATTGTTTAAAAAGAAAGTCTTCAGTTAATTTACAGAACTGACTGACAAGAATGCGAGGGGGGGGAGGTAATTAAAGAGTATGAAGAATGAATAAATGCTTTAGGTTAATGGACAGTGTATGCAAGGTATGCTTGTATTAGGAAAAGTTTCTGAAGATATGGATAAGCAGAATAACTATATTTTGTACAGGGGCAAAAGATATCAATACTCAATGTAAAGCAGAGTAGTATCTTATTAAGGTATGATTTTGGCTGAGAAGGTAAGAGAAATTACAGAACCCGTACAGAAACAGCATTTTTCTTTTAAATAAGAAAAAGGGTAGGCGGATGAATTTTAAGTAAATTTAGGGTAAGTGGATGAATTTTAAGTAAATGTGAGGACAAGAGAAGTGAGTCAAAGAATAACTGAACCAACGCTAATGCACAGTATATGAAAACGAAGTAGAGTTCAAATTAACACATACAGAATGGATGAAGGCGTTGTTGGACCTCACGTGTGTTGAAGTGGAGGATGAATGTTGGATTCATAAGTAAACAAAACTGTTGAAACTGTTAGGACGATTTTTTTGTATATTTGGAGTGAGCAAGACTTAAAGTGGGATAAATGTGGAGATGTAAGAATAAAAAATATTATGAATAGAGACTAATCCTAAAACACTGAGAGGAATGAAAAGAGTAAGACTTACCAAGTGTTAAATAGATGACTTAGAATGATTCTTGGAATGCAACGACTTCTATAACGAGTAAGTGAAAGAGAATATACTAGGCAAAAGTGAGGGGGCAATGTTATTAGGGGGACTTATTGTTTATGACTCTTGTATTTGATGAATCAAGTTCCTAATGTTATGGAAGTTCTCTGCATACGGAGTTTTCTTTTGGCTCCGGTGCGTAAGGATTAAAGAGAATTATTCGACTGCAGCTGGACCGATAATGGTATTAAGGCGGGTACACACATGCGAACCGAACCTTGTATTGTAACCGATTCTTGTAACAAAAACGCAAGTGTGGACGGTTCCTCGAACCCGAACCCCAAACCCGCGAGGTTCGAGGCTCCGTTCGCCCTCCATCCCGGCAATTGTCGGTTTTTGGGCCCCGAATCAAAGGGAGGTCTCTTTGCACGTTACGCAGTGTGTGGACGGGACCTGTATTTTCACGCGTTATAACAACAGAGGTTGCTGAACTTGTTGACACCGACTATGAACAAGGCCGTCAATAGTAGAGTCCCTTGTTTTGGTCAGTCTCATGCCCTTGGTGTAAGTACGTACTCGTATATGTCTACCATGGCTGATTGGAGTGAGGAAGAGGTCCTTCTTGGAATCTCATGTCAGCGAGTAATTCCCGACCACTGTATTCTACCCTTCTAGTATATAACCTTGATTGCCACCATCTTCTTTTATTTCGCTTCATCTTCGTTAAATAATGTATATAGATATATATAGGCGGCAGATGCTACTTGCATGGTGGCCATCGTCGGTAAACAACCAGAGACAGGATGATCGCAGTGGATTGCAATGAAGTTACGTGCTTAACGTGGTAACGGTTCGTCCTCAACATTTTGACACCTTGTAACCGTATATGCGTAACTCAGTTACACATACAAGGTTCGGCTCTCATGTGTGTACCCACCTTTAGATTACGACAATACTTATTCAATAAATGTAACCATTCTGTCTAATGAACAATGACGCATGGGTAAAGACAATATGTATATCCATGTATGAGAGCCAGTATGACTAAAATGTATCTATGCAGCAGATAATAAAAACCAGGAAGATGCGTTTGAAATGAGTGATCAGCAGTTTTTACTGCTGTTTAAATAAACGCTCATCGTTTTTTTTTTTTAATATATTCCAATATAATTTTTTGCTTTTTATATATTTTTTTCGTATTCCCCTTGATGTTTTCAGAGTATTCCACATTAATAACTTAGTAATTTAACAAACGGGAAAATCCCTTCCTTCCTATTTTCATATCGTTTCGACCTTCTGCTCTGTCAGTTCCATATACAGTGCTTTCTTCCGTCAACTGTTGTATTATACCAGTTGTTTGGCTTTGCACTTTTCGCGTTCCTTCCGGCAATCTTGAAAGATCAGTGACCAGAAACTGTTAAAATTAATATCGTTTAGCTTACTCTGAACAGAAGGTTTCACTACTTTCCCATTTGTTTACCAGTTTCGCTGGTAAAAGTTCATTTATTTTACTCTGCAATTTCCCGGGTCCCTTGAATAAAAATATAAAAGCATAATATCGGTGAAATGATCAAACCAATCTTCAGAATAAAATACTTCTTTTACTAAAGGGCGTTTAGGAACAAATGCACGCGCGGGAGAGAATACAAAGTACAGTAATAACAATGTAACTAACAAAGAAATTAAAGGAGAGTAATTTCAGCAGCCAGGATATACATATAAATCCTAGGACGAATTAAAGAGGAGGCTATTACAATTACATATGTATCTGGTAAAAAGTGACCACTAGATTCCATACATATATATATATATATATATATATATATATATATATATATATATATATATATATATATATATATATATATATATATATATATTACATGTATATATGTGTATATATACACATATACGTACATATTTACAAAGATATATATATATATATATATATATATATATATATATATATATATATATATATATATATATATATATATATATATATATATATATATATATTGGTAAAATGGGTGGCTGACAGACGCAAAGGGAAGGGGTAGCTTTTTGAGTTATAAACAGTACGAAACGGTTGAAACAGTACAAATGAGGAAATCGACGTATATAAAACAAATCAAAGGGGAGCAAGAAGTAACTAAAAGACCGTCAACCTGAATTAAAATCTGAATTTAAACTGCGAGGAAAGGAGAAATGTGCAAATTGAATTTAATGCAAGGGGAGGGAGTAAAGGAAGTGATGGTATAGCTGGGAGATGTGGAGCACGTGAAGAAAATGAAAATGATGAAAGACTTCAGAAAATATGTTCTGAGAGAGCCTATTTTCCTTGAAAAGCGTGGCATCCAAAAAGGATATTTATATGCATAAATATCCTTTATAAACTGAAAGGAAAAAGACTTTTTCACCCGGTGTTGTTAAAGAGACCAGAACAGAAGAAAGTTATATCTACTCAGTTGGCGAGGTTAAGGAATTAATCAAAATATGAAAATAGATAAGAAAAAACTAGATTATAGGATTAATTTTCATGTACAAGTTGCTAGAAACAAAAACCAAAAAATGTGGGATGACGAAATTAGGTGGGATGATAAAATGAGGTGTGGTAATTGAATGAGGGGCTCAACAGCAACAAAATAAAATTAATTGATTGAGCCATATACTTGTGTTGAAAGGAAGACAAAAGCTCTAGTAAAAGACGCAACTGATGAAAATTCAAAAGAAAAACAAACTTCAGCATTCAAGAGGAGCTTTAACACTCATATTTATGACGCAAAAAGATTTACAGTTTGCAAGAGAGATTTCTATGAAGCATATTATAGTCAAATTGTAGACACGTACTTGGGGAAGAGAGCTCTCTCCACTAGTGGGGATGGTACAACACTATGCTTAAAGCTCTGGAAATACGAGTTCAAATCCTAGCTATGATATCTGTATTCCATTTTTTACTCAAATTTCAGGCACATTAACATTTTCACTCGTAAAAATTACTTACAATATATACCGTCTAAACTAGAAATTACCGAGATAAGACGCACGCCCACTAAAATTCTTAATTTTAACGCAGGTAGCGCTTGATTACTTACTGCCTTTGTTAAATCACAAAAAAATAAGAAATATTAATTCCCAATTAATGTCATTCTTATCATACTTTGCAAGAAATACAATAAAATAAACACTCAGAAGAAAATTTTACTTTATAACGCAATTAACTTCAAACGTACATAGGATTTTGTTATGAAATTGTTTCTAAGACAATTTTTTCCCCTGCAACGTGTATAGCTCTGAACGCGTAAAATGGAACAAGTATACGCTATATTTTCAGTCATCAAAATAACACAGAACATTACAACGTTATTTTAAAATCGAGGACTAACTCTAGCATTGATCTTTTGGTTGTTGGATCAGTATTTGATATTCATCAGTGTTAGTTTTGCCAAAATTTTTATACTGTGAATTAAAAACTATTTCTGCAGCATCCCTATTCAGGGATATTTACGGTCTAATAAATGCTTCATGGCATCGTTGTATTTTGATCCGTTTAAATAGGACACAGGATTATGAAAGAAATAATATCTAAACTCACGTCTTTATAATTTCGTATTGAGGAGCAGCATATTCCGGACGCACAGGTATGAACAGCAGAGCACTGCAGATTTAAGAAATTTTCTGAGCAAGTATTCGGCTTAAAGTATTACGCAATTCTTTATACATATTTTATCAGCATGTTAAGTATGTCCAGAATTCTTAGTGATCGGTTGGGTTACGAAATAAAAACTAATCAGTCCATATACTGTGACACTAAAAGTAATTGGAGCAGAAAATAATGCTGACAGTGTGTACATTTAGTCCAGGATCAGAAAACATTTGAAATGCACGAGGTAATGACAACACTAATAGTAGCACTGCTAATTTAATGTGGAGAGTGTTGTTGAGTAATTATGGCATAAAATATTCCTTGGAACGAACAGAAGTTTTCATGCTGAAAGCGAAACGTTTTAAAATACGTAGACGTAATATGACTGATCAGGTATGAATCTGGGAGAGACACCAGGTTGCGTTATGGTCTCCATGCCTGCTAAATATATATATGTATGAATCGAGTGGTTTGAGAGGTCAGAGAAACGTTATTTGATATAAGTGAAAAAGTTGTAGGACAGGTTGTGGCATCTTGAATGGCCTGTGGAATGGTTGATATTTCCGTATTAGAAAAATTAGGAAGAGTAAAGGCAAATTCAATACACTTGTAAAATGATTTGACAGTGTTTATCAGTGGAGAAAGTTGCTAGTGATTAGAATTTGAATGAAAGAAGGTTTATTATGGTATATGGATACCAAGGGTATGGAATAATGAATATTAATCTGGATACTGAAAAAAGTGGAAAGGTTTCCTCTTAACGGAAAATAGCAGCAAATATAGCGGATGATGGTAGGACGACCGGCAGCTAGGAGTATGTTTACGCCAAAGATCGAAAGAGACTTGGAGTGAATTTGAAAACAAGATTGGAATGCATGAAGAAAATGTACAATTTGTTCTGTTCTATAGGAGTTACATGCGAACTGAAGAATATTGAAGTTTCTGATATGAACTGTTTGCTTAGTCGGTGTGGTGTAAGAACGGGAAGTGTGAAAATTGTGGAGATACATCATAAAAGAGGTTAAAAGGTAGTGCTGGGTGAATGAATAGATCTGCGAGTTTTGGGTTTGAAGCTGAAAAGAAAGAGTTGAGAACTGGGTCGTGACAGAAGGAAGAAAGAAAATAATATTCATAAAGCGCTTACGTGGCGTGAAGAGGTATTAGATATGTCCAGGAAGTGCAAGATTAGTTGGATGATAGGTGATATTCACCTGCCATTCAGTGTCTGAAAGAGAGTTAGGCTGTCTAGGTATTAACATTTTGCGTAGTTTCTGAATTAGCCCTTATCACAGAAAATTCCGGCAAGAATGAAAAATTCGTAATTCATGATTTTTGTTAATTATCTTTCATTAGTATATATATATATATATATATATATATATATATATATATATATATATATATATATATATATATATATATATATATATATATATATATATATATATATATATATATATATATATATATATATATATATATATACTATATATATATATATATATATATATATATATATATATATATATATATATATATATATATATATTGTACACTCGGCAAGGAAAGTGAAGATACAGTTTTTTTAAATCTTCGGACATACAGTATATTGCTCAATAATGCGATATCTGGCAACTTTAGAAAGGGGAGGAGCTTCTGTCTTAGTGTGTTGGTTTTTGCTTGACCTCCTATAACTTTTTCAATCATATTCTACGATTCTGACATCATTGATACTTAAATGCAGTAGTAAGCTTTACAGTATTCGTTCAAGTTGTAATTTGCAGCGACAGTTCTGAGCAAAATAAACATTTTTCGACGTAACCTACCAATTAACCTTATACAAATGAATTTATGACACCACAATGAACGGAATGCTTGCATAATCGGAAACGCGATCTTCCATAGTGAAATCAAGAGTTAAATTTGAGCAACGTGGGGAACAATAAAGGAACGAATGCAATGTTACGATGAGAGAGAGAGAGAGAGAGAGAGAGAGAGAGAGAGAGAGAGAGAGAGAGAGAGAGAGAGAGTTGCTGTTGTGTAAGCCTAGGCCTACATGTAGAGCTACTGATTTCATTATTTTTTCTTCTTTTAGAGATTGAGCGATACTATATTTGTACAGTATGTTTTAGCAATGCAATGGAGAGAGAGAGAGAGAGAGAGAGAGAGAGAGAGAGAGAGAGAGAGAGAGATGGCAACGCAAAGAAACATCCAGTTACTTGTGTTTTCCCGCGGAAGTTATCGCGGTACTCCGCACATCATAGAGAACGCTCTTGCGGATTTAAATAGATTGGGTCAACCTGCCTAGCTATCACAACATTTACTGCCATTAATTCCAGCTGACCTTTAACACCGTGAAATACAAATATGAATGTGTAAAAATTAAAGAAATTATCATTAACTCGTATGATGATGCAATAATAAGCCTGTTCATAACGGAAAACGAGTAAATATTGCCGTTCTGATAAACAGTACTACACCGAGATATCCACACACTATCTTTTAGATCTCTATGAACGAAGTCATCTGAGAAATTCTGATTACTTCGGACATGCATGGTGTTTTTAAGTATCTGAACGTTTTTGTTTTGCAGATTTAACATATATGATATAATTTGCATTGTATTTTCATATTTTAAAGTAAATTTACTGAGGTTATGTGTTTTCTGCAAGAAAAAATTAAAATTGATGAACGAAATCTAAAGAAAACTGTATCTTCACTTTTCTTGCCGAGTGTACATATATACACGTTTGTGTGTGTGTATATATATATATATATATATATATATATATATATATATATATATATATATATATATATATATATATATATATATATATATATATATATATATATATATATATGTATATATATATATATATATATATATATATATATATATATATATATATATATATATAAATATATATATATATATATATATATATATATATATATATATATATATATATTGTATATATATACACGTTTGTGTGTGTTTGTAGACAGTTATGGCCACGAGGAACGCGAAACACCGGTATGCAACCACTTTTTCCTTCACTCTAAGGCATTTTTGAACAGACTATGAAAAACTGTTACAAAACAAACCAGTTTTACAAACAAAAACTAAGATTACAGACGTATATGACCTGTTTAATGTAAAACAAACTTATTATATTTCAGGTAGCTGCTCTCCAAGTGAGGAACAGTGTAGGATTATCTCAAGAACTGTTTACAATAATAAGATGTAGAGGACATAACCCAATTCGATAACCCTTCAAGCACCTCGTGTAGAATGGGAAAAAGTGTGTCTAGACCGTGCTTGCGTTAACATTTTATTCCTTTGTTGGTGGTATTAATCCAGACTGCAAATGATTTCTGGAAACAATATTCTCATATCTTATTGCAATAATAAAATATAAAAATATTGAATTTCTGCAAAAAAATCCGTTTGTAAACCCTTCAACGCATGTATGGCTCTTACATCTAGCAATATTCTCCTTTATTTACAGCTTTCACTGATTTTCTTGCACACATTTGAATTCTCACATAGGAATTATAAAAACGAAGTTTGTTCTGCAATTCCAAGATTCTTATACTTACTCGCCCATTAAATTTACGATCATAAAATCACTGTCTACAATTGCCAGTAGTTACACTAACACCATAAAAAACTTCGAAAGAGGGCAACAAATTAAAGGGCATTAATAAGAGGTGTTTTGAGTAGAGTTACGGTAGCCCAGAAATTAGTGCTAAACCCACATTTTCATCAAAAACCTGTTTGACTTTGATAACCTGAAAGGTTTCTTGTTATATCAGACTTTCGTTTCTTTTATGAATTTTTGTAATTTTTCCTAATGCAGATCATTTTACGCGTCTTGCACAATTTTATGAAGTTTTGAAAAGTAAATAAGGAAAAGCTTCTAAATAGAAAGTTCAGCATCCAGCTCCGTTGAATCTATTATCTAATGCTTTGAATTAAAATCAGTTGTAATATTCTCCAAATACATGGTTCCCATTAATCTTCCATTTATCTTTATTACCACAAATTCTGATTCGTATGCTTTGATATATCTTTTCTTATTTTACAAATGATTAAATATTTGAAGTAATGGTCTTAAAATTCGCATTCTCCTTATACAATGTTCTTCTACTTACGTCACCATCTTTACATAATAGTAATCATCTGTACCTTTGAAATTTATCCATAAATTTATCATTATTTTCTGGTTTATTTTTGCTTTTACCAAACTCATCCAGTGTTCTGATTTATTTTCCAAAGGTTTAAAATGCAAGAAAAACTATTTCAATTTTTTTTTTTTTACTTTCACTCAAAATAGACTCCCGCACTTCAGAATTGCATACGAAGGCTACTCCATTTTTTAGATGCGTGAAATGAAACTCACTTTCATTTTATGTTCTTTTACTTGGTGCAGTTTAAATTCTTTCAAAACTGTTTCCAGTCCCTTACTACAGTTCCGCATACTTTTGGAAAACAAATTTGCAGCTTCACGAAGAATATAAATTGCACAGCAACGTTTCCTCTTTCGTTTATTGTTAAGTATCAGTTGTTAGAAAACTGAGAATTAAATGTTGGGCTTATGTGCTGAGTGTGTGTTTTTATATAAAAAGTCACGCGTGTATAATATGAACATTTTTGTCTATCTATATACATACATACGCACACAGACAGACACACACACACACACACACACACACACACATATATATATATATATATATATATATATATATATATATATATATATACATACGCACACAGACAGACACACACACACACACATATATATATATATATATATATATATATATATATATATATATATATATATATATATATATATATATATATATATATATATATATATATATATATATATCTATATACATACATACACACACAGACAGACACACACACACACACACATATATATACATATATATATATATATATATATATATATATATATATATATATATATATATATATATATATATATATATACATATATATATATATATATACATATATATATATATATATATATATATATATATATATATATATACATATATACATATATATATATATATATACATATATACATATATATATATATATATATATATATATATATATATATATATATATATATATATATATATATATACATATACATATATATATATATATATATATATATATATATATATATATATATATATACATATATATATATATATATATATATATATATATATATACATATATATATATATATATATATATATATATATACTATATATATCTATATATAATATATATATATATAAACTGTATATCTGTTTTGTTGTTACTAAATCAGGTTTTGCTTCGAATCTCCCTGGTGACAAAGCACTTATCAATTAAAATTCCCCCTTGGCTGTATGTTATTCCCAAGGTATTGTGAATTAGATATGAAATGATATTTTTGGTTTGATGTTTGTAAGGATGAAAAAAAAAAATGTCACACCTATGTGACGAAAACTCATAAATTAGCCATATGTTGCAAATTTACCAATCAGCTATCACAAGAGAGATGATTTAACATCGATTCTTAGTGTAAAATGTAAACTCGACAGGCATATTTACAGGAAAGTCGATAGCGCGGTGGTCAAAGCCACTGTGCGTTACGGTCTCTAAACCAGGTAGCAGCTCAAATCCCAGTGGTGACGAAACTTCCGTCAACTAGAACTTCCCTTAACCGTATGTTAAGTCCGAGGTATAGTGAGCTGGTTATTAAACGATGTGTTATAATATTTGTGAATATAAAAAGAATATCACAGAGTATGTGACAAAAATACATATAAGTCTATGAAACAAAAGGACAATCACATCAGCTACTCAAGGAACCAACTGAAAGATCCACAGGCTGTTGGTTAATCATGCCTAAATATGATATCCCAGACTACCGATGCAACACCTTATCAGTAGCAAGGAATTAGTATCATTGCTAAGACCTTCATCTTCCATACCGTCCCTTCACTGAACTATGAGAAAACAAAGTATACCTTAGTTTAACCAGACCACTGAGCTGATTAACAGCTCTCCTAGGGCTGGCCCGAGGGATTAGACTTATTTTACGTGGCTGAGAACCAATTGGTTACCTAACAACGGGACATACAGCTTATTGTGGAATCCAAACCACATTATGGCAAGAAATGAATTTCTATCACCAGAAATAAATTCCTTTAATTCTTCATTGGCCGGCCGGAGATTCGAACGCGGGCCCAGCAGAGTGCCATCCGAGAACAGTACCGACCAGTCCAACGAGGAACTATGAGAAAACAATAGGTCAGTATCGTTGAAGTGTAGATACACCGGTAATTCTACCCATATGGGAATGGAACATGCCAGGAAGTCTGAATTTACTTTTTCTTTTGATACCAAAGCGCGCCGTTGTTTTAGGATTAAAAATACTAAAACTTTCGTAAATTATAACAAAGTATAGACAGTTCCCCCTGTGAATTAAGTATATACATTATAACAAAGTATAGACAGTTCCCCCTGTGAATTAAGTATATACATAGTTAAACAATAGATAAAAGAGCCTCAGATACATATTCAGAATATCGATAACCTACATCTTCAATGAGTAACAGGAAAATCGGAGAGGACTTTGCAGTCTAGGCATTATGAGCAACGATTTATGTAAAGCATAAGTGCTAAGTATTTCTAAAAGCAAAAGTTACAGTTAAAGTTCTAAAAATGTCATAGACAAACCCCGTTCATTAAAAACAAGGTCTCATATTTCACCAGCCACTGTCAACATACAAAAAAAAAAAAAAAAAACCTAGGGACAACAATACCTTATCGTCTAAGAATGCTGACTGAACCTCTAAAATCATCAGCAGGAAGTCAGGTCATCAAAAAATATAAATAAAAATCGTAGAGATAAATTAGACCTAAGTGTTCACTGAATCGCTTGTAAATATCATAATAGGAGATTAGGTTCCAAGAAAAGTAGGATATACCCGTAGAATGTAAATATAGTGTACAAAAGTAGTATATAGGTAAATAAAGGGTGTAGAAAGGCTCCTTATAAGTTTAATGAAGAATTATGAAAACAACAAAACCTTGGCTTTGGATGACTATCCTACCAATATGATTCTTTGCATATCAGCCAAAACAGGTTTCAGTTCTTTTCCTTCTTTCAATCTACGTATTTTCAGCAATTCTTCACACGGTATGACCTCCTCGTCAGATTTAAGTTCAAGTTCTAGTTAATGCGTATACCTTATGCCACGGGAATGCCGTCCGAAACATACAGTAGATATAAACAGTGCAAACATAATCTGCGTATAAACATTGGTAAACAAAAAACGGTAAAGGACAATGAGATACATTAGGTTAAAAACGGTAATATGGTAAACATTACTCAAAATATGTGTATAAAGGATGTAAAGTAAGAATGGTTTGCAGATTCTTATGAATGTAAAAAAATACCAGCTAAAATAAGGAATAACACAGATATATGAAAACAGATGGGAAAATAATAAGATATGCATGTAACCATTGATATGGACAATAGTAAAGACTGGCGACGAACAGTAATAAACATACAACAAATGAACGGGAAATTTGTACTTCATTGTTCAGTCATATTCGTGTAAATAGTTTTGAATGAATGTTATATCGTAAGCATATGCATTTATCACTTTCACTGCTCGATGCGAATTTTTCACTGTTAGGTTGTTGGCGGCACTGATCACTTTTTATTGTGTCATTGCTGTAATATAATTGGAAAAATATGAATGCCCACATTTTTTCACTGGATGGTTTCACAAAAACCGCACAAGTTCACTTTTGAATGAATTAATTTGTTAAGTATTTGTTTGTTCCCTTTTTGGTTGTTAATCCAACCGATCACTCTTTGTCGTGGGTTTGTTGTGGTTGGCGGTTGGGTGGAGGGAGGGTGGGGGATATCATCCTTCGTCTGGGATGAACTAGCTTGTCACACTGATGGTTTTCTCGGAAATCATTTCTGTGGAATGTGCGTTAATTGTTTCTCTCGGGACAAATAAAAAAATTCACATCCTGCGGCTTACCTCAAACTAATGGGTTATAACTGTGCTTTCCTTCAGTGCTCGAGGCCAAGGAAGAGCCGTGTCGGGCCTTTGCATCAGATGGTGAGTGCCTACTTGAGGGATCGGTGGTTTTTTTCTGAACTAAGCAGTTGGGTACCTGATAACCTGGGAGTGGGTACCTGGTATTATGTCATAGGTAGTGTACGTCCTCGGGTTCTACCTATGATATAGCCCACTCTTTGGGGCCCATGGAGAGGGCGGCAGTTTGGAAATAGAGAAATGTCCTGGATAAGGCGATGAGAGACCCCAAGAGCAGCCTATAGCGCACGAGTAAGTTGGTGCCAAGTAAGGGTGTCTGAACGTCAGCAAATATGAACTTGCACCTGCATTTTCTTCCTATTATGTGGAGGGTAAGGGTCTGATATTCATATGATGATATGTGGCAGCCATGGGTAGCTACTAGGTGCCCGTGGGTGACTGGTGGGAGTCAGCGGCCGTCTTTCAACATGGATACTATTGATTTGGATATCCCCATATCCACCAGGAACCTTCTGCCAATGGCATAATCGGTGGTGTGTGTGTGTGTGTGTGTGTGTGTGTGTGTGTGTGTGTGTGTGTGTGTGTGTGTGTGTGTGTGTGTGTGTGGAAGCCATTTGTCGGTGCTGTGTAAGCTACTATCATTTTCTGTGAGCAGCTACCTTTCTCATCTCTTCTCAATCTCCATCCAGAGACAGGTCCCTGGCCGTTTTCCCGAACTTATTGTGGTAAAAGCACAGTAAGGATGAGTGGACTGGAGCCATCAGTTTGGCTTGGTGGGACCACTTGTGCAGCTTTGGCTTCTCTAGCTTACTAAATTTCATGGGCAGTATGTTGCGAGGTCTTCGAGGCCTTCAGCAACCTGTTTGCCTTTCTCAGTAGGTCTGCCATGGGTGTACTTTTGGTGTTGGAATGGGTGACGTGAGTGTTGGTACGGAGATGGCACAGCTAGACCTCCCTGGTGAGGTTATTAACATTCTTTGATTTGCCATCTGTGTTAAGCTCTGGTAGTGTAAGGGGGAACTCCAGCTCACTCCAGTACTCCATTAATGACATGCCCCACATCATCAGGCAACAAAAAAGATATCTCCGTAATTAAGAACTGGAGAAGTTATTCGCAGAAGATCCTTTCCCATTACAAGTTGGGCCAGAGAGCAATGCAGGGGCTGGGAGTGTCTGGGATTCCCTTGGGGATGCTATCTGTCAATTTTGTTCAACTTGAGACATATCGAAGGTAAACCTATATCTCAACTCCCAGGAAGAAGGCAGATGCCAGTCACTGAAAAAGGGGGCAGACAGAAATTTACCTGTTTCTCAGTCGCTCTTTCTCCTGAATACTGTTTATGTTTGGTTTAGCCATTACATGGTTATTCCTAAATGGTAGATTCAGCCATATTTTAGTTATTAGTTGCCAGCGTTAGTATACGAGTCGAGTTTACATCTACTTTGCTAGAGACATAATCATTTCAACACTGTCGAAGGTGAGCTAACTAGGATTTGAGAGCAATATTTTTGACCGTTAATGGCTATGTATTGGTAGGCATGGCCTTGTTTAGTCTGTTAGTCACTAAGGGCTAGTGTGAATATCATACTTTTGCCTACCAATTTGGAGAACAACCAAGGACCTTCATGGGTAAGCAAGACAAAGCTCATAGCCGTAATTAATTTGTTAGTGGCTGGTTGCTGTTGAATAGGATATGGCTGAGACTTTTATTGTCTACCAGGTCAGTCTAAGAGGTCACTGATGTAACAATAACTCATGCATAAGATAACCATAGTGGACTGATTACTACGAGATTTGACGTACTTGTGATATGGCATATAGACGAGAATGTGGTGCTTCAGAGCACAGGTTCAAGTGACGACAGTGGCACACAAGCAATTGATCGAGAGGGTGTTTTGTTATTACCTGCCAACCTTACCTCCTAAATGCAGTGTGGCAATGGAGAGTTTGCCACAAAAATCAGTACCCATATTATCCAACTTTGCATATCCTATGCTGTGATCTTTATGTCACTTCAATTTTGAATTTCCATCTAACAAAAGCCCTAAGAGTCATGAGAATCAGTAATTTTATTTTTACCATAAGTATTTCGTGAAATTATAATGACATAAAAGATCTCTTATCATAATGAAAGCTATGAGGACTTTGGTTACAACAATGCAACATAAATTGTCATGGATTTACCCAGGTCAGTAACAACAACCTTTCCTCAAAAATGAGGCTAGACAGATTATCTAGGTTACATTACAGAAACAGTCATTTCTCGATCTGTACACACATATGGTTTAACCAAACTGTATAGTACATAACTACTAATCACGATTTATATATACATATATATATATATATATATATATATATATATATATATATATATATATATATATATATATATATATATATATATGTATATAAATATATATATATATATGTATGTATATATATATAAATATATATATATATATATATATATATATATATATATATATATATATATATATATGTGTGTGTGTGTGTGTGTATGTATATATACATGCATACAAACACACACACACATATATACATATATATATGTATGATTTCATGGGACCAAGATGCACTGATATTTTTTTTTTTAAATGTATTTGCAAAAAACAAAAACACTTCAAAAAGTTTTGCAGTAAACTTTGTTTCAGACCAGCCATGTTCATGATTATACTGACACGTTTAGTGCATGTTGGAAAATTTCCATGTCTAGTTAAATAAAATTAGATCAAACTGAAGAAATTGTTTATATACCGGTATCCTTCATTCTGCAATATTTAAGAACAATAAATGAAACATAATACGGAGTTTCATGGCCAAGACGGTGGGATTGTTACTAATTAATGCTAATGAGTATAATATGAAAGAAAAATATTGAGAAAAAGAGAAGCGCAAAAAAATAGCCAATAATTGGGGATCTCTTAAGAAAATGTCAGTGAACAAATGAGTATGAAAAAGGAAGCTAAGCAGAAAAAGGTATATAAAGAAATTAATGGCAAATAATAAAGATGAATACAAAATAAGCTTAACCTTGGAACAGAAAAAAATGGTTTAAACCAACCATGTTTTTAAAATCTTTCATGGTATAACTACAGGAGTGGCGACAGTCATAACAGTATGCTGGATTATGAAAACGAGATCCACTTCCGATATTCAGAATACTTTTAATGAGATTGCTTCATATACTTCCCGCCAAGGGCCACTCGCCCAAGCCCCAAAACACGCACGGGAGAAAAGAAAAAAATAAGTAATTTGGCAAACTTACGGATTTCTTCATATTTGTTTTTCTTGTTTGTTAAAGTTAATTTCACCAGAGGTAGAGAGAGAGAGAGAGAGAGAGAGAGAGAGAGAGAGAGAGAGAGAGAGAGAGAGAGAGAGAGAATTTGCCGAATTACAGACAACTATTTTTTTGCGTTTGTTAAAGTAACAGAAATCTAATGAAGTAGTCTAAAATGAATTCAGATAATTAAGTCACACCTTGTTAGGAAATACAAATATTAAGAATGCATCAGTATACGAACCGAGTGAAACGCTGTTCTGAAATGAATTGCTTAATCATATGCATTATAAACCATTAAAAGATCAAAACTTACATTTCTCCTTTAAAATAGCTTTGATGTGCCTTTAAAAACCTTACATAATGATCATGTTCCAAAATAACTGGGGAGCAATACTCAAAGCCAATATTAATAAACACAAAGGTAATATTATAAACAGAAAAATTTCACATACGTATTCAGACTTACAGCCGTATAATCATAATGCCATCTAATTTTTTGTACATTATTACTCAAGAAAAGTAACCTGGCAACTTAATATATATTAAAAAATCATAATACAAACTTACGAATAAAATCCTATTCAAATAGATGATCATATGAATATCTTTCGTATGCCCGAGAAGAAAATAAGTGAATATTCTAATTCATCCCTAACAACGGAATGTAACTAACAAAAAATGTATATATGTAAAGAAAACAACCCCTTAACCAAAAATAAATAAAAGGAATTTATAAAATGAACAGGATAAATCTGTGGCTAATCAGTAAAGAGCTAACTTTAAGACTAAGTGTCGTTGCTTTCCAATTTCTTTGAAAGTTCTCTTCCACTCTGAGTCCAACAAATTACTCAGTATTGGGCTTCAGATTACTTTCCTTTCCAACAGTTTCTAAGTTTGTTTCGACTTTTACACAGATAAAGTGAATGTAAATTTGTTTTTCTATTCAACCAGCAGTAGGTATATTCGGAAGCTAATATTTCTACATTTTAACATTTGATTATTATAACTAAGTGATAACAAGGGCCAATCTAGTTTTGCTTAGCCTGTAAGTGAGGATTTTTTTATATATATTTATTAATATTTTCATAACTCCGTTATCTACTCGAAACTGTAACAATTATGGAAATATTTAGAAGCTACAGGTCACTTTTTATTAGATACAGAAGCAAATGTTGATAACTATAATGCCCTCTAACTCTCGATTTCTTCGCACTTTTGAAACGTCTGTCACTAAGCCTAGATCCAAACTGAGAGAGTGAATTATGATTATGATCATATATATATACATTATATATATATATATATATATATATATATATATATATATATATATATATATATATATATATATATATATATATATATAATCTCCATAAATATACTTTCCACTGAAGTTGACTACGGAATCCACTATTTTACTCGACCACTTCATCGTTATGATGCACAGCTTGTTTTAATCAACACTCTTCCCAGTAGAATTAGTAAACACCAGCTAATATTCCCGCATTAATAACAATATATATATATATATATATATATATATATATATATATATATATATATATATATATATATATATATATATACACACATACTTGTAGAGAACATAACATGGTTATAATAAAAAAATATTAAATTTATATTCAATATCCAAGGGAAGTAAATCTTAAGGTGATGACTGAGGACGTTTGGTGTATTATCATTGAACTGGAAATACAGTACAGCCTCAGAAAGAGTTTTCAAAAGGTTCCACGTTACCTCAGTCAAGGGGGCTTTGACATGCATGAACCCGCCACCAACAAGATTTTCCGTATGTTACTGCTGTTTAAGAGATAAATTTAACCCAAACTTCTCTAACCAAATCTAACCCATGATTCCACGTCCTTCCTGATAAGGAATCATCTTTACATTAATTCTGCTGAAAAGTATGACACTGTTATTGAAAAGTATGACAGTGTTATTTAAAGTGGTACATCCATACCTATCCTACCCTAACCTAGGGCACTACATCCCACCTAAAACTTGTTGCAGTGGTACTACAGGGATACATCCGGTCCTTTAAGTTATAATTGTGTTGAGCCATGAGGGATATAGGCTGGATCTTAAGAAACAATAGTAATAAAGGTTTCGTCTTCCATTAATCAAATACTAACTGATTTTCAAATGTATTTAGCCACTACAAAACAAACAACTGTAAGCCTTCCATAAGCCAGTTATGACTGCAAATCTTCAAGAGTTTTTGTTTCTTTCAGTGACAGTGGGCTAATTCTTAAAACTTTTTTAAAAAGAAATGTTCTCATATAAATTCTAAACTATACTGGCATAAAGAAAAATGCAAATTCACCATTGCAGCTTCATACCAAACCACCAAATATGATTTTCGGTCTAAATGATGTAAATTACGCCCATCCGAATACCAGAAATATTACAGGATCGAGTCTATACACAGACGTGTAGGAGAATGGAAGTTTTAATAGAGAATAATATCAATTAATAAAAAAGGAGCTACTGGTTAGTTAAAATAAAAACTTACTTGGGCCATTCCCTTTCTGGTAGCACAAAAGAAAGATTCAGCTGAACACAGAGGTTGAATGATTTAAATCAATAATAATAAGGGCATTTACAGGCATTCAACGTCAAAGCCACGGTGTAAACCCTACCGGAGGTGTATATCAGTAAGTTTTTCATAGTGTTTCAGAATTTCATAAAAATCAATCGCGCCATATTCGTATGCATATAAATTGTTTCGGAAATTTTGACCTAGGTGTGACAATAAGTAATTATCTAATTTAACCATTTTAATCTGTTCTGTGTCATTTGTTTACTCCTAAATACGTTAAACCAACCTGATATTTGTACTTTATCGAAGTTTCTCGTTCCATTAACTTCCTTTATCTTCGCATGACGTTATTTAAAGAAAAAAAAAGTAGCATCCAGATAAGTGTAACATATATCAACGAAAAACTGACGCGTACGTAAGTCTAACCTACCATTTCACATATTCTTTGTCTTTTAGTTTCAAAGCATTGCAGAAAATTCATTCGTTAACATAGTGAAAAAGCCAGCTCTGTGATTTCCTCCAGATTCTTACCGAGCCACGAATGATCATGTTCATTAATTATAAAATCTGATTCGCGCAACAGAGAAGTCGTCAACTGATGGAGAATGCAAGCGTTCAAGTTTTTCATCTGGTAGTAATTATAAAGCACACCATCAAGATAAAGTGAGAGATCAGTTAAATTTAAAAAGTGACAACTGCGAAAATGATATTTTGACAAACACTAAGCAAAATAGTGTATCTGATTATTCCGAAAGTGAGAATGACCAAAACCTAGGTGTTTCACAGAGTAGCAACTACAAAGGAGAATGTGGCTTGAAAATCTCTACTTCTATTAACGGGGCCATACGGTGTGACCTAAAATGATAGTAGACACTTCAGTAAGTAGACGAGGTACTATGGTGGGATGGATTAAACCCGTGTCATTCCATACTTTTCATTAACCTGAACCGCACGTAATGTATTATCAAAATCTGAATATTTTAATTACTCCAGATATTTCCAATTTATTCTTGCATTAACTATCAAGAAGGAACTAGAGCACTTCGAATTGTAACTGTCACAATATAAATAAAATGGCGAATTTTTATTGTGGCCCATTGAAATTGGGCTACGTACGTCGCTTGGCGAAGTCTCTCAGAGTTTATAATATGACGCTCATGGACGAATATTTCCAGCAATAATATTCCAAAACATAAATTACACACTTTAAAGGTGTTTGAACCTGAATTCAATAAAACCAATTGAACAATTTTGACTACTAAAAATCATTTCCACTTGTATGTAGCAGGATGAACAAGGCAAATAAACACCAATAGTTGATAAAACAGAATAAAAAAAATTCACTGCAACCAAATTCAACGAGAAATTTTTGGAACCGACACATCATATAGTGGTTACGTTTGAAAATAAACTATCTTTAGATTTCAAATGGTATGAAAGTTTCCTAAAGTGACAGTAATCTCCGATAATTCACCATAGCATGACCGTTCGGATTATGTTGTTAAAAAAAAGTGTACCTTTTAAAGACCAATATAGATTACCTCCCATGGATCCCATTCTCTCTCTCTCTCTCTCTCTCTCTCTCTCTCTCTCTCTCTCTCTCTCTCTCTCTCTAACCCATTTATTTGAAATAGCAATAGACATATTAAGAGAACACATTTCAATAAAAAATGTAAAGAAAATAATCGTAGATTTTTTAAAGAAGAATGAAAAAGTTAATAGTATGCCAATACGTAATTCAAACAAATTTCTGGACTAGGAGTTTTGCAATTACTTGCAGGTGTCTTCCTACCAGTTCTCTTCCTTGTATTACGGTATTCTAAAACTACATTTAGTATTTGAGAGAGTATTATATATTAGATTACCTGTCATTAACAGTCTTATATCTTCAGATTCCTAATGACAAAGGTATTCAGTTGTAGCAACTTGCATTTTAAGAAACTAAGTCATTACTGAAACTGAAAACAATGATAAAATAATGTGTAACGGTATTAAACACTGACGAGCTAAATGTGAAATATTGTTCGTCTATTTCAAATAAAATAATGAAAAAAAAGAACATGGAGTTCATCAGGAAAAGGTGGTTGCGACTGAAGTGAATAATTAAACATACACAATTATTGAAGCATAATGAAATATGACCAGTAAAGGAAAAAAACTGTTCCATTTATTAATTGCTGTAAAAATATGTACTAGAAATAAGGATTGTAATTGAAAATTACAAGAGCTAGCATACGTGCCATTTTAAAAACTCACGTTCTTTCTATTCCGTTATTAAAGCATATATTTTTTCTCCGTTTCCCTTCAGTCAGTAATTATTCAATTCTCGATGCATTAACGAATATCGGGTAACTTTTGTTGCATCTAAGAGCCATTTTTGCGATTCGCATCTCATTATAATATCGTTACGTCACCACTCCTCTCCCTCATATGTCCCCGGTTCTTTAAGAAATATTCATTGCTGATCATCTAACGTTAATCATAAGAAAAAATATGGATACTTCATCGGCCAAAGTGAAAGGGGACTAATTAACAAAGAAATATTCATCTACAGAATAAATTTGTTTTGCAGACGCACCGTTGTGTGTGTGTGTGTGTGTGTGTGTGTGTGTGTGTGTGTGTGTGTGTGTGTGTGTGTGTGTGTGTATATATATATATATATATATATATATATATATATATATATATATATATATATATATATATATATATATATATATATATGTATGTGTGTGTCATTTTCTATGAGGACGCTCTGCATATATACCATAGATTACTCCTGTACTCAGTGCGAAACCACAGTATCCTAACCCTTATAATAGAAGTGAATCATCGACAACCCTTTAAAAATCCCCCAAAGTATCTATATTGAATTCTAAAAGGTAAAAAAAAAATACATATATAAAGTAGAAAACCACAGGAAAACGACTGATATCACCAGGGTCAATATTTCAGAGTTTCGTCTATTTCGAAAAAAAAAATCAAAGTCTTTCGTACATAATAAATAAAGCTTAGCAAATAATAAGCCAGATACAACAGAGTCACAAGTCCCTATGGAAATGTCTTCCATCTACGTCACAGGTAAGACAAGGGATAGAAGGTCCCTTGATGAAATAGACTTTTTAATATGGCAGTCATACCGAAAAAGTCCTTGTCATAGTTTCCATGACTTTTTCATAAAAGATAAATATGTTTATTCTGAGAATTTCATTTCAAGAGTTTGCTCTCAGTTATAACATATTAGTTACCTTTTGAAATTCATACTTTTATGACAGGTGAATATTTCCCTCCACATCACAGACGAAAAATATGAAATAAATGAATAGGGATTAACAGAATGACAAAAAATAAAAAGTATACCCTAATTGGCAATAAAATAATGATAGGTAAGAAGGCACGAATTTCATAAGATTAGTTTTACCAGTGATAGGACATCTTACTTGAATTAAGATACTTCATGAATCAGTGGAGATATTTTCAATACATCTATACCAACATTGCAAAAATCTATGGAAATACAGGTAAACCTTTGTGCAACCGCAGAAACAGAGCAGTAAGAAAAGTGATGAAAGTATTTAAAAAATAAAATGGCAAAATTTCTGAAGTAGAATCTGTATCAATCAAGAATACTTTTTGTAAAGTGAATTATTTTAGAAAGAGGGAGCAGGAAAACAAAGTAACAGTGAATGAAATACAAGGTAAATGACAAAAAATGAAGCAGAGAAAGAAAGATAAAAATTAAAAACCGAAAAAATGTGGCCTTAACGCAAATAAATATTTAAAACACAGAAGATAAACTATAGTAAAATGAAGACCCTCAATCTTTCCAAAGCAACCAGCGGTTTTAAAATCTTTAATGGGAGAACTGCAGGAGTGGCGACAGTCATAACCTTAGGTTGGATTATGAAAATGAGATCCACTTCCGATATTCCGAACACTTTTAATGAGATTGCTTCATAAATTTTCCACCAAGGGCCGCTTGCCCAAACCCCAAAGCACGCAGGGGAGAAAAGAAAAAAAAAGTACACGAATAATTTGGCAAACCTGCGGATTTTTTCGTATTTGTTTTCTTGTTTGTGGGGATAATTTTCCTCGATCGCCCTCCACTCACAGATCGAGAGAGAAAAGGGAAAAAGGAATTTCAGATATTTTCACTTTACTCTCGCTCTTTTCGTTTTTCGATGTTAAGGATACTGTAATTGGGGGCAGGTAAATTATAGACATTATTTATGCGTACAATTATACTTACAAGCCTACACAAACACACATACACACTAACACACACACACACACACACACACACCTGAAAACTAGATTCTTTGGAAATTCAGAACTTTCCTTTCTGTTTCAAAATGTTACTTGTCTTGAGCAAACGCCAGACTTTTATCAGGACTGAAAGCGACTATCCTTTATCAAATAACAATCGATGGCAACCAGTTAACAGCATCTGACACTTGCTTTTCACCTTCCACTCCTTAAGGTATTATTAAGTTATATACCAAGAAAGAGATTCACAAAAAGTTTCAAGGTGTTTTCGGCCTTCCACTATTGTTTTTGATCTACTATGATAATGCTCACCTATTAGCTTTTTAATACATTAATATAATCACTAAGGTTACTGAGCAGTCAGTTTTATCAGACTTACGTAAAATGACAAATCATGCCTCGCTCTGTAATCTAGCATTATGAGTTATGGTTAACACCTGGATAGTTCTCCATACACTTCGTGAACACACCCATGTCATTTCTAAAAGCTTGTTGACTTTCTTTTAATTATGTACAGTTTTCATGTGCATTGATTTTTAATTCACCTACCTAAAACTGACAAGAGAAAATCATAATTAATCTTCTTAAAATTCACAGAGGCAAAGCGATTTCTATGGCTAACACGTCTATTTTACTTCCATTGTACTGTGCTGATATACCGCCCTAACAAAAAGTAAATACAGGAAATTCACAGATTGTACCTGTTCTAATCACAATATGAAAGGGCAAACTCTAGGTTTTTTGGAAAATAGAGGTTGCTAATTGTTCTATACTAACTAACATTACAGGTACAAACCAAAAAATACTTTTGACTGTTACAGAAAATTTTCCAGGAACAAGTTAGTCAGCAAAACTTTCTTTCCTATCAAGGCAGAAAATGCTCTTAGAGAAATGAACACTGGCTGGGCTTATAGAAAAATAGTGACTGTTACCATGTTATCATGGAACTCTGATGATTTTCAGGAACTTTATTTCATTATTTCTGAATTATTTGGCCTTTCAGAAAATATTAGATATTCTTTATCTACTATATAAAAAAAATTATTGTTTATTAAATCATTAAGTGCAATTTCTGATTTTGTTTTACATTTTTCATATCAGAACTTTGAAGACCCCTTGAAATGGACCCGAAAACTTAAATTAGGAATTTTTCTTATAAAAACTGTTTTTCAAATATCCATCTTATAGCAAAAACCATATACCCACATATTTCCATGTGCTTATTTAATATTTTTTTTTTTTTATAAATGAAGAGTAGCTGTCACCCATACAGTAGAAATGTCTTGTGCAAAATTTAAAAAAAAGGAGTTCTAAATTTTGATGATGCAAACACTACATTTAATGCAAAATTTTAAAAAATTAGAGGCATATTACGGCGTTTTCCACCTACCTTTCTTTATTTTTACACCCAAAGACTGACAATCATATGTTCTTATGATTTTGGCAGGAAATATTTTTTGTGCTAGAAAAAACTTCAGTCTTAACAAACTCGGAAACAATGAAATCCTGATTTGGGAGACATTCTTCTCAAAAAGTATTTGTTAGTTACTTTTTCTACGAGTATGCTAAGGCTATTGCAGGCTTTTGCTGTATGGTAAAAGAGAACTTACTAGGCTACATCTAGAACTGGTAAGTAGAAAAACTGAGTCTCACGAAAGTTTTGCTTCAACATTATGTGAATTTGATAGAGAGTCAGTGCATCTATGAGATCGACTTCACCCAATGGTTATAATTAATTGTGAAAAAAAGGACAGAAATGGTAAAAAAACGAATAACATTTACCCATAGTCTGTATAGAGGAATAAACAGCCAATTGTAAAACAGCCCTGTTATCAGTCAAACAAACATTCACGTTATACAGCTAAGTAACTGTAACAAACTTTAAATTTTTTTACTGTTTGCCCCACAACTGGTCAAAATACGTGTTATTTAATGTTTCATAATTTGTTTTAATTATTCAATCTCTCTCTCTCTCTCTCTCTCTCTCTCTCTCTCTCTCTCTCTCTCTCTCTCTCTTAAATACACTTACTGCTGAATAATAGTTGTAGTAGTAGCAGTAGGGGTAGTAGTAATGACTTAAATCTGTTGCTTAATTACGTTCATTCAGGAATTTCATGAACTCATTTGAAATCATATCCGATCTTCTCTCTCAGTTTTTTGGTTTTCCAGGCTGATGGAACATTACAAGAGGTGGAGCAATATAGTGCCTCTCGGATTTTCCTGTCCTGCGATGACCACCTTTCCTTAACAACGAAATATCACTTTTACTTTCTCATATGTTCTTTTCTGTTTACGGGCCGTTGGCTGAAGCACTTCATTTTGATCTTAGCAAAATGACAGTTTGTCTTCACAGACCGACATTAGTTCGGAGGGAGGCAGAACGATTTTATCTTTGGTTAAATTTTTCTGTTTGCGGTGATTTGCTTGTTGCTAAATGTGTTCCTCATATTGCTATGTTTATCATACTACAAAATAGTGTATGCTTATGCATGCACTTACGATTGCCTACACTGGATTTTTTTCTATATCTTCCTGAAGGTGAATCATGATGCGAATTGTTAAAAATACCTTACATCATTATAAGATATCTATACTACAAACACTCGCAGGCAAACTATTTTCTCACCAAATAAAAACTGCTTAAACAAAATTAAGCCTAAATCATTCATCTAGAATGCCCTAAGGAATTTTGCAGCACATATCGAATATTTCCCTAATTTGTTGCTGCGTTTCCGCATATCACTAATTCCAATATGTTATATTTTTCATCATTTTATGCATTTTTGGAAAGCACCGAATAGACTCCCCCACAATACCTGAATCGATGGCTAACTCTGAAGAACAGATCTTCAGCTAATAAGCAAAAATGTTGAACACCACAGTTGAGCAGCATTTTCCACCTGCTTGTCACGGTTGCTTTTCACGATCATTTTTTGCCGATTGTTTCTAGTTTCCATAGTTGCCTCTCTCAGAATAAATCATGATGCCCATTTAGATTCTAAATTTTTGCTACATATTGTACATTATTTCATAGCTGAGATACCCAGCTATGAAATAACGTACTGTACATATATGCGTTTTTTTTATGAGCATTACCCTTAACGGCAGACATGGTATGTCTAGGAAAGTATTCCATACTTATGACAAGAATGACCACATTGTCTCTACAATCATCCATTTAATTTATCAGTCACCTTGCCTTTAAATCCCGTATGTTGACCAAGAGGCTACAAGCAGAGAGAAATCTACCAGCAACATGATCAAATAGCCAATCAGAAATCTACCAGCAACATGATCCAATAGCCAATCAGAAATCTACCAGCAACATGATCCAATAGCCAATCAGAAATCTACCAGCAACTGATCCAATTGCCAATCAGAATTCGCCACAATAATCTACAGATTTACTGCAACACTTTACTAATACTCCTAGCACTAGTGCTACTTTTAATAACAATAGAAGCAGAAACAGTAGTAAAAATAGCGTTGGTATAAAAGCCAACGGTTTCTAAAATATTGATATATATAGTTTAAGTTGAACCAAAGAAAATGTATTTTTGTTGCAATCCCTTTTACTTGCCTTAGTTTTACCCCTTATTTCTGGAAGGGCAGTTATTTGAAACAAAAATCAAAAGTTCTTGCAGCACTAATGAAATTATTAGCCACACTGATAGAAACTCTAATTCATTTAGTAATGGAATTAACCGCAAGGGCAATTGCACAAGTTTCATTTGATGTGGCGAAAGGAGAGAGAGAGAGAGAGAGAGAGAGAGAGAGAGAGAGAGAGAGAGAGAGAGACTGAAGGAGACTGATTGACTAACTTTATCTTTGATGTCAATGAATTGCGTCGTTTTCCGTCCTTTGTCTTTTTGAAAGACAACCTTCGGCTGAGGGACTGAACAAAAAGACGAAGAAAAGTTACCCTTTCCACGAGCGTTTTCCTGGGTTTGGTTTCCCAGAAAACATTAAACTTTTAATATGTGTATATAAATTTGCTATATGAAAATAATCAGAAAGAAATCACACGAACACCTAAATCCTGTTAAGGCATACACCAATTTCAAATGCACTCGGATAAAGATTATTATAAACTGTAAGCTATAGACAAGCATGCAGTATTGTTATTACCATTCAGAAGGTAAACCCTTCTCAAAATAAGAAAAAAATCAAGTAAATATGAAGATAATTACATATTCATACGCTGGTAAACGGGTCATATATTAATCTCTCTCTCTCTCTCTCTCTCTCTCTCTCTCTCTCTCTCTCTCTCTCTCTCTTTGTTAATATGGAACAGACCTCTGGACAATGCGTCAGTTACTGGTATGATAAAATTGGTGGGTATTAGCAAATTTTTTACTATGGCTGAAACTCTAGTGGTAAATCATCTTTTTATTTTATGTTATTTCTAAACCAAAATACATTGATAAAATTGTGAGAAGGAGGAAATAACAAAGGGGAAATTACTACGCATGTTACAATGTGAATGGTGCAGGGATGAACTCAATGAAATTTCCACTCAAAAAAAAAAAAAAAAAAAAAAAAAGGAAATGATTGTTTCTAGTTAATCGCTACGTTACTTGAGAGACAAAAGATTTCCAATAATAATCACTCATTTATATATCTTTCCGTTTCATTAAATAGTATCTGAGACTTTCGCCTGAGGACAAACGCCTTAACAGTGTCATTCCGTGAACTCTCCCGAAATCAAAGACACACATGTAACTATCATGATATATCAGTTTCGTCGACATTTCTTTGTAATGTATGTGTCGAATTCAATGGTGATATAAAAATGATACCTGCCACGCAGTTATTTTCCAGATATTACAACCCCAGTAATATGAAAAAAAAGAAACGACACAAAAGTGCATGGTCTGGAAGTCATCGCACGTACGACAGAAGATCCAGGAGAATTCTGAAAAGTTCGTCTGAACATCCAAAGGAATTTTTTTCCAATCATGGATCACACACGTCCGTAGAGAATAGATCAAAGTCAACTTCATCTCGATGGACAAGACTTTTCATCTGGTTCAAAAAGATTGGCTGAAAGACCTGAATTTAAGAAAAACAACCTGCACTGTTTTACTTTTGGTCAATATACCGATACAAACTTCACTGGAAAACTGAGCGTGTTTTCTTATACACGGTAGTTTACTCAAATCGATTTGCGCTTTCCTTTATAATGTACAAAGAAAACACTGGTTTGAAAAGGTAATCTGAAGCTTACGTTTTAGTGAAGAATATTACTAAAACATTTCTTGCTAGACTGTTTCTCTTCAGCCAAAAGATGTAAAGTTTTTTGTGCTGATGTCAAACATAAGTGCATGGCATAGCATGCGTTTAGATGTGTTATTCAAATACTGAAGTTACTTCATAAGTAAAAGCAAAATTATACTTATATAGGAAGTTTTGTGTATGAATGTAATGCTCTATAAATAATAAATTACTCTTATAATACATAGTTACATAATTCATAAATGCATGCGAATATTTTCGTAACTATCCTTAGATATTTCTGTTCATTTTTGCAATTTAACAACTGGAATATAATTCATTTTGAGCGTTGGACACAATTTACTTGGAATTTCGGAATTTAGAATAATACATGAGTGAAATCAAAGAATACTCCTCATTATCCTCCTATTTCTCTAAAGTAAAGGTAAAAGCTAGACATGGGAGCGTCCAGATTTTTGTAGTTATAGTTCTAAAAACACATAATAGTACTGATATATTTAACCCTTATAATGAATGAGCAATACCTATAATCCAATGACTAATTACTACATATTTATAGACAAATACAGGTTCGATTATGAATGGTCATACCTGATACAAACATCAATCACTCTTTCATTAAGCTCTATTATGTTTAAAAAAATTATACCCGCAATAACTGAATTATTTCCGGCTAAACATCTTGTTTACTCTCATAGCTTATATTTTATTCCCAATTTAGGAACTGTTTTATGTAAGCTATATGTGCATACAAATATTTTCCTGCCATAATGGTAAACAGGTTTGATTCTATGAGTATCATTACCTTTCATACACCACTGTTGCCTTGATTTTAACTTTTTCATGCACCTAAATATACAAATCATCAAAGCGAATGAACAAACCTTTCATGTACTTTCCCTGTGTCATCGCTCGAACAGATATAACTTCAGTTCGCGCTGTCCCTTCCTGTTATCCTCCCCCGAAATATTACCGATTCGATCAAATTAAAGTAAGTTCTCCATATCCATTTTCATTCTGCAGGTTTTTTTTTTTCTCTTAAAAACTAAACTAATTTCTATTTTTCCTTCGAACTCAGACTCAACCTTTGAATTTCATTTCTTTTTTTACTGTAAACAAAGTTTGGAACTTTGCTAAAGATACCGATTCTAAGCTGTACAGAAAATTATAAAGTGGTAAATTTTAACATTATTTTCACGCTGTAACTTTAATGAAAATTTTATATTTAGAAGAAATTTTTATATGGAGGCTGGAATGTTGTAATCGGTTACCAAAAGAGGATGTTGGTGCGCCCATCTTTCTTGCAATTTGTTGTTAATTTCCTCTCTTTGTGTCTCTAAGCATTGAAAGTAAACGGTTGTTAGTAGACACTAGCTTACTAAATACCTGAAGATCCAAAAAGGACTAAGTATTCAACAGATTTCAGTTTTATGATCATATTAAGATCTTATCAGTAAATTAAATTTCTTGATTAGTCATAGTCTAATAATGAGTGAAAAAATATTTCTTTACTTGGTACTAAATCTGCCAGCCATGCTCAGAAAATGCTGAAAGCTCAACGATAAGGCATTCTAATTCACAATTAACAGTTCTGCTTCTGGTTCACAAGATATGTAGGTTCATGTTCAGGAAAGAGCTGAATAAAAGGACACGGTTATGTCATTGTTAAAGACAGATAGTCATTTTTTATTAGATGAAAATGAATGAAATAATTTATCTTACTATTCACGACCACCAAAATATTATTTCGATGCCTGCTTCCCAGAATTATTTACCGACACATACCTTGAGAAGACTAGAAAGCAAAGTGAGGATAGTTAGAAAGGAAAGCATTGAGAATAAAAGGCCACGAAGCATGCACGAGACACATTCCTGTCTCAGTGGAAGCAATTAAGTCACTTTACTTGAGAGTCAATTCTTTGTCCGTTTTCTTTGCGAGTGAACACTATGTACCAGTTTCGTAAAGTTCCAGTCATTTAATAAAACTTTTGTAAGACTGATAATGTTCTATGGAAAACATATCTTTCTCAACGTTCCTAGAGGAAAGACGAAGATACTTATACTTGCTTATTGAAATTCGATAGCAAGAATACGTCACTGAACTACATTCTGTTCGAGAAGTTGGCTATATCAGTTAAGGGGTAAAAATCAAGCTCCTCAAGTAATATATTCTTATTATTCAGACAGAATAAAAAAAAATGCCATGATGACAACAATATTAATCCTTTTAAGAAGGAAAGGGAAGAAAATGTCAATTGAAAGTAAAAGCACCGTAAAAATATAGCCTTTTGAAAAAAAAAAATATTTCTAGTGGACAGGAACAATAAAGATATTATCAAATGTAACATATAAGAACATAAATTCATAAAAAAAAATGCTTTATGAACTGCAAGATTTATAAGAGTACGTGGGTGGTGGCGTGACCCAGTTGTTCTTTGAAAATATTTATCGTAGTCACTGGCGGCGCCTCAAATAATGCCAAAGCGCAAGGAAGGTTTCATTGAATTGAAGTTGGACTGTGACATTTCTCGCTAAAATTCATTCAAACTGTAATTGATATGTCGAGACCTGGCTATCTTGATATGCGAACGAGACAAACTGACGACAGGATCGTGACTGTGACTGCATATTAACAGTCCTATCCTTACTGTTAATCAAATTTACTTTGAAATTCCCTTTCTGAAAAAAAAAACTTTGACAGTATTTAATTTATTCGCTAGGGTCTGCAGTGCCTCCTTGCTATCCATGAACAACAAAACTGGAGGAAAATATACTTTTGATGTCTGGTTAAAAATGGAATTGCTATCGTACATGTGTTTTTTTTGTTTATCTCAGACAATATATTTTGTACTTGAAAAACGTTAACGATGGCACATACCAGTTGTGCTACCGTAATAAGTCATTTCAAAGAGTCTTTTTATAGGTGCAAATTCTACGGACGAGTTCCATCGAGGAATATGCACGACTTTATAAAAGAACAAAATACCAGAAAAATATGTAAGAAACGAAGTTATATTTAGATGAGCAGAACATTGGTCGAATTGCTGTCGAAGACACGCCATTCTGTGGAAGATTTACGATGTTAATGCAAAAGGGAAATTTGCAACGTTGATACAGGACACAGCTTTGATATAAAAAGAAACTTTTCTAAAGGCAAAATATTTCAGAACATGATTTACTTTTACAACTCATGCGACCAGTTTGAAAAAAAGGAAGTTGACATCAATGGTAGGAGAAAAAAATAATGATGTATTAATCTAAGGAATGTTTATTGATACCACAAGAATACTCTCTCTCTCTCTCTCTCTCTCTCTCTCTCTCTCTCTCTCTCTCTCTCTCAAATGCACAAAGCTATTGGAATTTTAGCATGAATTTCATAACAGTATTATAATGTAAGAATCGTGCAAGATAATCCAATGGTATAATAATGAAGACGAATCAGATTTTGAAGACCTAAGTAAAAATATCAATGTATTTATTCTTCAAAAACAAGAATACAATACCAAATAAAACAGTACATCATGTTGAAATAAAAACATAAATATACAAATTAAATATCAGGAGTACACAGTAGAGACGGCAATTTAGGACGGAGCGCTCAGTAGTGATTACAATGCATTCGTGATCATTTTATGCTCCTTATGATAGAATTTATATCAAAATGTAATTTGACCCTAGGTATTAATCTAAGAGTATACATGGTAACAGTAGTAAATCATATTTGTAATGGAATTTGATTTTTTATTATTCGTTATAAAGAGGCTATCATAACTGATTTTAACAAAATGAAAAGATTTCAAATAGAATGTAACACGGAAGGTAACATTACACTATAAAATAATTCACCTAAAACTGTACCTTTTAATGTCAAACTTTGTAAACATAATTAAAGTATAATCACAGGTTTAACCTATTAATATACAATAGACACTTCGATACCGCAAATATGAAATATATAAAAGTCAAAAAGCTGTGAATATGCCCTCTGAATTACAACTGTTAATCATGCCAAACCATCCATCTAGAGAAGTGTTATAACTTTGATATTTAAACGGAACTCATTTAAAATATATATATATATATATATATATATATATATATATATATATATATATATATATATATATATATATATATATATATATATATATATATATATATCATATATATATATATATATATATATTTATATTTGAACCTATATATATACAAGTATATAGTCATGCTCTTTGAAAATGAAGGTTTCCAGTACAAAATAACTCACTGTAAAGGAAATATAGGTTTAAATGCATAACAACAAAATAACTCATATATATATAGTATATATACATGCATGTGCACATACGCATATATACAATTTATATATATATATATATATATATATATATATATATATATATATATATATATATATATATATATATATATATATATATATATATATATATATATATATAGTTACGTGGGTCCCTTTGGCAGATGAGTTTATTATTTACTTTGATTTATATTGCCTTGCTTTACCTACGACCCACGTCATTCTACCGATTAAAGCTAAACTTACCTCTAAAGGGCAGATAATGAATAGATCAGGTCGCCAGTTAACACTCGTTAACAAAGAATAGACGTTTATTCATAACCACATGAATGAATTCAGCAAACTTACTGGAACACTAGTTTCAGCAAAAAGAAGTAACAGCAGCTCTGAATATTCGTCCATCTTAGGACACATTTCAATGCTATATACATAGAATGAGTGCAACAGATTTTGTTTTCTCAGACGCTGTATCAGGGATTTACTGCAAGGGTGAATTAAGGCTTCTTGATACTAATGGTGCGGATTCTTCGCCCAGAAGGATGTTATGCAGGCACAAGGCATATGGAATTCTGGAAAATGACCTATCCAGATGACAATCTTGTATTACAGAAACTCTCACTTGTCATTACTAATCACACGGGGATGATTCTTAGCTCAAAAGTAATAAGTTTAACAACATGGAGGGTAAATTATGACTTCACTAGACAACAACAATTGTACATGATAGATTACTTTATAAATGGGATATGTTTTACTAGGCTTTCTTAGTCAGTGGCAGTTTAAGAGAGAAAAAACTGAAACAAGAAAAATGATAGTTGCAGTCAAAGGGAAAGAAAACTGGGAGTAATTGTCAATTCAGAATTACCAGGAGATTAGCTAATAAAGCGATCAGATGCATGAGTTTCCTTGGTACGCTGAAATGGCAAATTTCTTGTCGGTTTGAAGAAAGGAGGGACAACAGCCTTATGCTAAGGTCACACATTCACATATCACGGCATGCATGGCCATGCACAGCCGAAAATTGTGAAACGTGACCATACGTAAGGTGAATAAGCCCTGCCCAACTGGATACGTGACATGGGCCGATGTACGTAAAGCAAGCGTATTATAGTGCGCCGCAAATGTATGCACTGCGTAAGCATGACATGACGCTTACCGGAAGTGGCCCGACAAGCTGCGGCGCAGCCAAAAGTAGTGCGTGGCAGAGCACGTAACACTGACGTACGTATACCGTATGTGTAACGTTGTGCGTTACTGAGTTACATCAACCTCACACTGTCCCCAGCGGCATGTGTTGCTAGTCGCTGACATAACACCACAACATCAACACATACTACCATCCTTTTGAATCAACATGGTGGACAGTGCTGAAATCCGTGAACTTATAGCTATAGCAAGTATGGATAGAAGAGAAATGTTGTCATTCATCATCGAATATGTGCACACCATGTTATTGCTGGAGATTGCAATGATTGCTGCAAACCACACAGTGAAGAAAAAGAGGCAGCAAAGGAGGGTGTGGGCGTGGTCGTACCTACAGAAAAGAATGGAGCAAGGTCACTATGACAACCTGACGGAGGAGTTGTCAACCGAAGTCCCAGACCTGTACAAGAATTTTAACTGGATTGACAGGGGCCTCTTCAATGAAACTGTTGAACGAGTCACACCCTACATTCTGAAGAAAGTGACATTTTGGAGGAAACCCACTGAGCCAGACATACGTGTTGCTATCACCCTAAATTTCCTCGCTATGGGTGATTCATACAAGAGTCTGCAATACTCATTCCGGGTAGCCCACAACACCATTAGATACATCGTACCAGAGACCTGCAGGGCCACTGTTGCTGCCTTCAGGGATGAGGAACTGCAGGTGCCACAAACACCTGAAGCTTGGCAGGAGGTTGCACAGGGTTTTGAGGAACAATGGAACTTCTTCCACGCAATTGGAGCTATAGATGGCAGATACATTAGGCTCCGTAACTGTCCCTGAGGCAGTACGCATTACTTCAACTATAAGAAGTTCTACCCCCAGATATTACTTGCAGTTGCTGATGCTTAATACAAGTTCCTATACATTGACATGGGTGCCATTGGGTCAGAGTCAGACGGTGGTGTATTTGCCCAGACCTGACTGGGCGAAATGCTGTTGCAAGAGGAAGCAAATCTTCCCCAACCTGAGGCCCTGCCAGGTCAACCTAATGAACTCCTTTGGACTATTTCCTAGTTGGTGATGATGCCTTCCCTCTGAGGAATTACCTTATGAAGCCCTACCCCAAAAGAGGCCTAACCAAGGAGGAACGGATTTACAACTACAGGTCAAGTAGGGCATGCAGGACGGTGGAGAATGCCTTCAGGAGTCTGGCAAAAAGATTCCAAATATCAGACATGGCAATACCCCTGAAGCCTGACCATATAGAGCCATTAGTGTTGTCTACATGTGTTCTGCATAATATGGTCATATGAAAAAACACACACACACAAGGAGGAGATCAGGAGCACCCCGTCACACATGCTGTCACGCCTGGTAGCTGGAGGAGTGACCTGTCCTTAGGAGCAGTCCTACCAACCATGACCGGCAACACTGCAACCAGGGATGCAAAGCAACAAAGGAACATGCTGAAAGACTACTTTTCATCGGCTGAAGGCTCAGTGCACTGGTAGGAGAACATGATTTGGTTACTTTCCAGTATACTTGATTGTTGTATTTACTTAAATGTCTGTTCATGCATTTATTTTGGACTTATTTAAAATTCAGTAATGTATCCTTAGTTAGTCTTTTCAGGTTCACTTTGCCGTCTTTATGTGTGTACTTTTATTTGTGCTAGTTGATTTAATAAAAGATATTGTTCAAATCCCTGATATATTATTCTCATCAATACTTAGTAATTGGGAAGAGGATAGAGCCAGACATGATATTGCAAATTTATATGTATTTAATATCAAACACAAACATACATATAAATAGAAGAAAAAAATTTAGTTCTTTTGCCCTTTGTAATAATTACTTAACATTGATTCTATTCTGATATGATAATTTTATCTTTTTGAAAGTACCTTCTCTCCGATATTTGTGACATTGTATACGACATGCTTATTTTTTTCTGCCTGTTGTAATTTTGTTTCTGTGCCCATACATTACATAAAGTATTTTGGACTTATTTAAAATTCAGTAATGTATAATTAGATAGTGTATTCAGGTTCATTTTGCCCTCTTTATTTGTTAACTTGTACTTGAGCTACTTAATTTAATACAAGATATTTTTCAAATCCATGATATATTATTCTCATCAATAATTAGTAATTGGAAAGAGGATAGAGCCAGACATGATACTGCAAATATGTATTTAATATCAAAAACATATATATAAATATAAGAAAAATGTACAGCCACTCATACAAAAAAAATTACACAATCATACAATTAATATAAGTACTATACACATCTGCACATACATGAAAAATAAACTTAAAATTAATGCTGAAAATTGTTGAAGAATGTCGTGTCCAATGACAGGTTGCTGAGGTCCTTCGGGGTGGAGGTCACTGAGGGCCCAAACAGCTGCACCTGTAGAGCCGCCAGCTATTGTGCTATCAGCTGTATACAGCCTGAATGTGCAGGAGGTGGGCCAAACCCGTGTTGACTTGCAGGCTGGTTTGCAGGTACTGCAGGTGGCGGACTGTCCGCTGTCACTGCCGGGATGTGGGACATCAGGCTCTGGGACGGCCCCGTGATGCCCTCTTTGGAGGCACGCATGTAGCACTGAATGGCACCGAGGATTTCCATCTTCAGAGTCACCCTCAGGTGAGGTGACACCTCCATGCAGTCGTCCTCCACCTCTTCAAAAAATCTGTGCCAGTAGAGGATGCTGGGGTCATGCGGAGGTGCCTGGATGGAGGTCATCACATCCTCCCGTAGGGCCTGTGCCTTGGTGATGGCCACATCAAAGAGCTCTGAAACTTGGGTTTTCCTGGTCTTGGTGCCTGATGTGTCATCAACCAGAGACACCAAGAGAGTTGATGTAGGGACAGGAGCACACACAGCAGCAGCAGCAGGCAGGTCTGGAGATTGGGCAGAGAGGGCAGCAGCGGCATGAGCAGACTGTAAAAATAGGAGGAACATATATGAGAAAATGGTATAAAATTTATGGTGACTGAATGGAAACTATGTAAATACCATATAATCAGTAATAATTAAGCATGGAAACACAATAAAATAAGACATACCACCGGAAGTCCCAACATGTTTGGCTTCCTTTGATGCCTGATGTTGGGCTTCAGGAAGCGGAAGATGCTGAGGATCCACTTCTCCCAGTCCGTCAGCCTTCTACCCATCCCTTGGCCACTCTTCTCCGCCATGAGCCGCCCAAAACAGCTCCTGAAGGACGTAAACCACGTCCTCAGTTCATGGCTCACGGGAGGAACAAGTGACTGGCCCTTTTCTTCAAATGCCCTCCAGACCTTCGCCTTGTCTTTGTAGGCTGTGATGCCCTGGTTGTAAGTGAACTTGGCCTCGTTCTCCAGCCACTCGCCAACAAGCCTAACGTTTTCTTCCGAGAGGATGACTGAGGGGTTCTTCTTTCGGCCCTGACCATTGTTCTCGGTGCCCTCAGTGACGACGGCGGGGTCACTCTCGTACACAAGGACAAGCTCCTCCTCCTCCTCCTACTCTAGGTCGCACTCTGTCATGAGCTCATCGCCCTCAAGGTGCAGCGCCACAGCATTGCTGCTGCCTGAAAGGACACCACCAGCTACTGTAGGCGCCTTGGCATAGAGGACAACTCCAGCTACCAGAGTTCCCGGAGTTCTCAGGGCCATCTTCCTTGTCCTCTTCAATAAAGCTCCTTTAGGCATCATGACTGAAAGCAGTGGACGATATCAGAGGCGCTGACGGAGAGAGCAGTACCAGGATGCTGTACACGAAAGCACTGACCCTCAAGCATGCCACCTTCCCCTTTTATCCCAAGTCAAAGCGTTGCCAAATCTTCACGGATGCGAGAGGTTCGGCAGGGTTGCCGAGTCTACTCCCATGTCATGCAGAGACCCACGCAGTGCAGGGCAGGAACCCTGGAGCAGCGTGGGACCACAGGTAAGGTCTTAGCGGCCACGTGGTCACTCCACAGTTGGCACCACACTGTATGGGTCGGGCCACGCTACCTGACAGTTGACCTGGCCACCCACGCAGGGTTTTGAGCAGGTCAAAAGGTTCGTGGCCCCTGGCATACGCCTGGGTGGTCCATAACAGTCGTGCCGCATGCTGGCGCACTTACATAGCACTTACAGTACATTTACGTTGTATTTACGTACTTACCAATTTCTCCCCGTGCGTGGGCATGCGTGCCTTGATACGTGAATGTGTGAAACTAGCATTAGTCACGTCTGGATGCTGAGTCGGCTGCGTAGAGAGTCCAGTACAAAGGTCACAGAAAAGTAAGCTTAAGGTACAATCTATCTAAGGTTTGTCTAGCAAAACATATCCATTGATGCCAATTTATGCTAAAGTCTTGGCATTGGCGAATGGAATTTGAAACACTGCTAAATCGAAAACAACCTACATCGTCTGACCTCCTACTTTAACACAGATAATTACTTGTATTCGATTAAAGCAAGGAAGAGAAGTCATACAGGTAATATTTATAATCTATATACACATACATGTGTGTGTGTGAGTGCGTGTACATGTGTGTTCTTATCAATATCTATTAACTTATGGAATCATATGTACTCATGCTCATTAGCTATTATCTTTCTCCCATTGAATAGTGTAAAAAAATATATTTACAACCACATACGGTCAGGGGTGTGAGATGACGCATATTAAGACGCACACGCACATACACACAATATATATATATATATATATATATATATATATATATATATATATATATATATATATATATATATATATATATATATATATATATATATATATATATATATATATATATAATATATATATATATATATATATATATATATATATATATATATATATATATATATATATATATATATATATATATATATATATATATATATATATATATTATATATATATAATTATATATATACATATATATATATATATATATATATATATATATATATATATATATATATATATATATATATATATATATATATATATATATATATATATATATATATATATATATATATATATATATATATATATATATATATATATGTGTGTGTGTGTGTGTATGTGGGTAAATTCAGGACATAACATTCATATCCATTCCATATCGCATGTTTAAAAGCAATAGGCATTAAATCATCTACAGCGTTGATAAAAACGAGACCTTAGGATCAATACCTTGAGCAGGTCAATACGGGTGAGGTGTTCTTCGTGTGAGTACAAAATATCCGCAGTTGGTCTGATAATGTTTACAATTGTGAATAAAAAAAAATATTGTTAAGGGAGAATTTTTAATGACGAGAGAACTTAGTATGTATATATATATATATATATATATATATATATATATATATATATATATATATATATATATATATATATATATATATATAAAGGTGCATTTAAAAACTCAATGGATCAGATGTCCCTAAATAGAACTTAAAAAAACTCAAAAAGGCTTAGTCCGGGAGTGGCAAGATCTCATACTACACTTTAGTTTATACCATAGCCTTAATCGGAAGTGAAATATATACATATTATGGCGTCCAGAAACCACTTTTCATGCGAGTTTCTGTTCTGCAGAAATTAAAGGTATATGGTTAAACTAATAGGTGCATGACTTTTTTGGAGCATGGAATTACATTTAAATAATCCCATATTTGCCTTCATTGCAAATATTACTACCACGCTCTACGCCTACTATGTATGCCTGTGTACATGCACACAAAAACACACACACACACACACACACATATATATATATATATATATATATATATATATATATATATATATATATATATATATATATATATATATATATATATATATATATAGTGTATATATATATGTATATAAATGTGTGTGTGAGTGTATGTACACAGACACACATAGTAAGCGTGGAGCGTAGGTAGGAAAATATGTAATGACGGCAAATATGAGATTATTTGAAATGTAATCCCATGCCCCGAGAAAATCATGCACCTATTAGTTTAATCATGACTTTAATTTCTACAAAACAGAAATTCGCATGAAAAATTATTTCTGGACGCCATAATATGGATATATTTAACTTTCGATTAAGGTTGTGGTATAAGCTAAAATATATTATGAGATTTCGCTACTCCCGGACTAAGCCTTCTTGCGTTTTGTAAGAATTATTTAGACACCTGACCCTTTTTAAGTTTTTAAATGCACCTATTAAGTTAGTCATATACCTTTAACTTTTGCAGAATTTTTAAAAAATAAATACATAGATAATTAACTACTGAATTTCTGAGCAATCTCAAATTTTACTCAGTAATTGAGCTGACTTTTTTCAGTAAATATAAAAATTAGTCCTTCTCATAAAGCTCGGAGCTTACAATAAAGACAAAGGAAAATATTTATGAAAATGTGATGAGTGTTAACTTACATGATTAAATACAACGCAATATTAAATAAAAATAATACATAACATTAAAATTCGGGGAGAAGATGATGAAAACACGATTGCCAGTATTTGGAACATAAAGCACAGCCCTTGACCAAATTGTCTTGTAACCATGCTGAAGCAAAATTGTGACAAACAAAGTCATCACCAATAAACTTTTATTGAGCACATTATTAAGTGCAGTATCTTGTGTGTCCAACACACCTGCATGATATATTTTACAATGAGGTAAACTCGTCCATTTTATACACCCAGGTAAACAATGAGGCGATTTGCATGAAATATGTATTCCATTACACGACGTTCCGGTGAATTTTAAATACCTACATCCTTGAGATTATTCTTTGTTATCTCAGGTAAAAGAAATGCTGAAGGCTTTTCTTCTGCATTTCCTTACTATACTAACAATAATCAATAGAGAGAGAGAGAGAGAGAGAGAGAGAGAGAGAGAGAGAGAGAGAGAGAGAGAGAGAGAGAGAGAGAGAGAGAGACTGTTCCAGAATCATGCATCAAATAAAATTACCGATTTGAGAGCTCATATGTATATAGTTAATAATTTAAGAATGGTTAATATGACGTAACGTATTTATATTCAGATGAATTTATCGTTACCATATCTGCTGGCTTATTGCAAGGAATAAATTAACATACTTTATCAAGGCTAAGATACAATACAAATAATTCTGGTCTTGAACAGGTGGGTCTTATATAAAAATGTATCAGGTTAAAATAACATATAAAATTACAGGATAGAAGAAATGATTACAGGGAACTTCTTTCATTGCCGAAAAAAAATTAAAATTGCGTATAATGCAAACGTACCTGGGAAATTTGATTAATATCATCTCCAGTTTCTTAAAATAGCCGATGCTGAGTTTCCGCATACGTACAAAGGGCATATCACTGCTCAGGCAAGTGGGCAGTCTGTGAAAATATGGGAAAGAGAAAGAAAAATAGTTAGTATTGCATCCTTATTTCACACGTCGCTTCATCTTACAATATACAAAAAAAGCTGAATACCTTATGAAGCAGACTATTTGCTTAAAATCTTCTTAGGAGGCTGCAATTTCTAGATACCCTGAAAACGAAAACTCCATAGAAACAACTCTACGTAGATTACGTTGTCTGGGGGGGGGGGGTTACAAATATTTGCTAGAAAAAACGCGTTACCTAAAATTTTCCTTATTTTACAGTTTATCAGTACGAGTATTTACCCTTCAGCAACATATAACATCCCTAATTTTTTTACAGATATGTTTACGTATCATTTCGCATTGAAATTATTAAGGCAAATAGAAAATTAAACGGGCAACCTAAAAATAATGACGCCGCCGTCACATAATGCATTCATTTAAATAAATTTCTCTTACACGATTCATTTCATTTTCATATAAGTGAATAACTCCCAAAGCTTTCAAGAATCAACTGGCTGATGAAAAATGACACAAATATTGTAATTTGAATTTAAAATAAAACTACTTCTACAAAATGTTAGCTCCTAATGTAAAAAGCGTTTTTATTTATCGTTTTATTTTGTTTATCGGTGAAATATAAATGGTTTACTATGTTTTAGAATAAAACACACACACACACACACACACACACACACATATATATATATATATATATATATATATATATATATATATATATATATATATATATATATATATATATATATATATATATATATATATATACACATTCCTAATATATATATATTCAGAGGTTAGAGTTAATATTTATAACTGTGTCTAACCAAATCCATTTTGGCGATTAGACTCATCAGACCTAAGATACTAAAACTAAAGGCTCAGCAGAGGGACATATTACTTAACGAAATAAAATCCATAGCACAGGTTATTCAAAGGTATAATTAGCCACATTTCTTTAAACCATGGAAATGTTTTACAGAAATTATGAGATATGGCATCTACTTGGCATATGAAAGAAATTTTTAATTGCTAATTAACAAAAATTGTAATGATTATAAATAATTAAAATTACGGGAAAATTAATTTAATTTATTTATATAGCTTGTATGCGTAAATATCAGAAAGCGATAATGTGATAGTTTTATTCAGTACGTAATAAACATTAAATAAAACTTGACCGAAGCAGACTACTGGAGGTTTTTTTTTATCATTCAGACGATGTCAGAAGAGATTCAGGGGAAATGCTATAAATTTTCAAGACTGATTATTTTTTGGCAAAAAGAGTAAAACCTTGAAGTCATTTAAGAAGTCTTTCACGCAAGCGATAATAAATCTTAGTTTTAGGATTATCTGCTGTGAGAGAAATGATACATGGACATTCCTACTAAATTTAAACCCTCAGGTTTTATGGACTAGATATAATTCAGTGTTGTTAATCTCTTTCATACCACGAGGGACGAACATAAATTTCTTCTAGGGCCGTGAAAAGACGAATCTCCTTACATATTTATTCTTTAAACTTTAAATGTATTTAAGACTGCAGTTAATTATTCCGACCACACAAGGCATGAACCCAGCAAATCTCTATTCGAAAAAATATTTTTAAACCTAGGCTTACCTAATGGGCATTGGCCTATCATTCTGTATCGGATTTTTTCTATTCAAAAAATTGGTAATCAAAAAAATACCTTACTGAGGCCCCAATCCTATGTAGAGACACTACAAAAAACAATTTATAACAGCCATGACTTTCAATATGATTTCATAAATAACATTAAGAAACGGTTACAATAATAGTATTCTCACCATACAAAACCCTAACAAAAAAGAAGCATTACATACAAAAGGTTTGTTAAATAGCTATCATTCATTTTTGAAATTTAAATGTTCAAGATATTTAAGATGTTCAGAGACGAATGAGCTGTTCCTCTTTATGAAATGAGTGGAGGTCACTGAATGTGCTTTCATAAATGATAAGTTTATATCATTAAGACATTAGATTGGAGAGCTGTTACTTCAATAGATGAAGGTTACAAAAATATCTTAAAATCATAGAGAAGGAATCGATTTTATATATTACTATGCAAATAATGAAATTATATATATATAATATATACACACATAAATTATGTGTGTGTACACACACACACACACACACACACACACACACACACACACATATATATATATATATATATATATATATATATATATATATATATATATATATATATATATATATATATATATATATATATACTATAGAGAGAGAGAGAGAGAGAGAGAGAGAGAGAGAAGAGATACATCCTTCACAATCTTATACTTGAAAGCCGCCAGTCTCATGAGATGTTTCAAATTATTCATATTTTGTAAGTTTTTTTTTTTTTTTTAGCAAACTTACAGTTTCATAATGCTATTATGCTTCTTTGTAATCATGCCATTGCTTCCCAAATTAATTTTTCCTTCACTTATACATGACTTTCTAGTTCCAATCCCTACAACGAAAGTTGAGAAAGTAGTTCTTTATTTATCCGATTCTGTTTTGTTTTGATGCCCATCTTCTCTCCTAAATGATCTGAAAAGATCCCATTATAACAAATCAGGTGACCGAGTTATCAACAATATAATCAACATTCATGATTTTAATTGTTCCACACTCTTATCTGTGCTAACATTTACTTCTGATGTTCTGTTCGTTCAAAACTTTTAAACTTTCACTGGTCTTGGAGCTCAACTTCTCAGTTGATAAATAGCACTAAACCAGCCCTATTCACAAACCAGTTCTATTTTCCAGCTGTTCCATTCACAAGGAAATTAATCGACCATGAAAATATAGCAAACTCTAGTATGGGGATACATGATCCAACAGAGCCAATCACTCACAGACTGCTTTTAAAACAGATCTTATGAGTTTCATAATAAAAAAATCTAATAACTCCAAAGCAATTTAGCCCCTATAACATGCTTCCTACATACTCACCGTATTGCTGCACTCTGATATGTATGCGATATGCACTTTCAAAATACAGGTTATCGTAGAGCTTTTTCATAATAAACTTGCCGAATACACTCTCCTGCTTCTCTTAACCCAAAATGATCATAAATCATTATCATACCGCATAGCTGAAGGCCTTGAAAGCCAGATTTTTTCATATTATATCCTCTACGGAGGATCAATGCCCTATAAGTTGAAGTTAATGACCTATGATAAAAAATATGAATGCTTATTGTTTCATTTTCATATGGGGAGGAGTTGCACAATTAACTGTTAACTTAATAAAGTAAGCATAACAAAAGAGACTTGTATTTTTTTTAGCAAAAGAGAAAGCTATGTTGTGATAGGGCATGCAAGCCACAACCTGGTTACACTTATGCATATAGCCTAAACAAGATGTATCCTGACAAATTTTTAAGGATTAATGAAATTCAACCTTACACAGCCATGGCAACGCTGTATAGCACGAAAAAATATATAGAACCGTGTTGAAAAGAACAAGAACGATAACTGTGGCTATATTTAAGCACCGACCATTATTATACGTACTCATAAAACTCTTGCATCATAGGTTATCTTGAGCTTTATACCACGATAGCCTGTTTTTACGACCGCTGTGTACCGCGTAAAGCAGGTGTGGCAAAATAGAACATAGAGAGTTTGCTGCACTTTCATAAGTTTTTTTTTTATTTTTTTTTTATAGATATTCACTGAGGAGAGATATTTAGAATTTACCATTATCGGCATTCGTGATACTGTAAACAAATACCACAAGTTGAACGTGATATGATTGGTATCTGTCTGACAGTTTATGTGTCTCTGTAAACAAAACATTCCTTCCGGTTTAATTATTATACCCAGTCCGTAATATCACCCTGAGGTGTATATACAGTACAGTATTCGAAGAGCTCGTGATAAGTATTACATAAACAGTAACTCAAGCTAAACGATACCGTTTATTTATAATGCCAAATTTTCCGTCACGCAAACCTACACTTGCAAACGCTTATATAGATATTAAATTATCAGTAAAAATGTTAACATTGGTTTATTTGCCTGTGTTCTATTTAAAGAAAGATTTTACACTTACGTAAGGATTTCAATGTGATTTTCTTTTTATGTGCAGATAATTGTCGGTGCATTTGGAACTGAATAAAAACTTACTATATACCAGTAGGAACTGTCGGTGCATTTGGAACTGAATAAAAACTTACTATATACCAGTAGGAATACATCGCTTAATAGGAGGTAATAATTTGCGCATCTAAATTTGAATCTAGTTACCTTGCCTAATGAGTTTGTGGGTCATTAACATATTAATGGACATACCCACGTACTTGTGAATCTTATGTTAGTTTCTACGTGAGTTATTTAGTTTCTCCTTTCAAAATTTGTATCTTTTTCCAGGGTATAGGTCAGCCCTGCTAACAACAGCACCGTGGTTACTACTAGACGTGATAGAAAATAACAACACCGGTGTGACCTTTCAAGATAAACAAGATTTTGATGTGCACAGTGTGTGAAAAACAGAGAATAGTTTTGGATTTCACTGAGTGGTTTTGACTGAAATTTTAATTAACTAATTAAAAGTGTGTCCACTTAATAAATATAACAAGAAAAACAAATAGAAAACCAAGAAATTTCCATGAGAGAATACTATTATGCGATAAACAACATAGTGATTCTCGATTCAGGAAGAGCCGGGAACTATATTTCATCTGTAAATCTAAATCACCTTGCGGCTAATGGACGGTACTTCCGGAGCAATAACACATACCTATAATCTTTAAAAGCCATGCAGTTAACCTAAAAGAATTTACATTAGAAATTTCAAGCTACTTTTGTGCATAAAAAACCAAAGCACATAATAATATAATTTATGAATTCACTAATACATTGATGTTACAAAACACAATTTTAACTCTTTCTCGCTGAAGGAATTTTGCACTTGACATACACTCCACCATTGCCAGCCGTGAACATTAACAGGATTTATGTTACTCTTGCTAAGATATATTGTAAATTATAAGTTTTTTCCATAGAGATAATGAAAAAAAATGCCGTATACAAGAACCCACAAAAGGTTCAACTGTTCGATCCCGGATCGCTGCTTACCAGTCAAGAAGAGGGCATAGGGTTACCTAATTCAAAAACCTTACGATTCTAAGGTACCGAAGGCAAAGGAGCACTTAGTGGAGTATTGTGGATCCCTTGGGGGAAGTTAGCGCCCATTCATCAAAATAAGTGCTTTTTCTTAAAGTTAACTGAAACCACGTACATCACGTTATTATATTTACTCGTAGTATTAAGGCGTCCAAGCGGGATCCATTAGATAAAATTTCTGTGATTGCTAGTCCCAATCATTTTACCGGTGAAGTTTAATAATTCATGTTCATGTGGCTTTCCTGTTAGCATTGCTTGGCGGTCATCCAGACAAGCACTAGCCATTTCCCACTTTGGATAACTTTGCTAAAGGGCCTAGAATGCACAATGGATATGATTGGAAACCAATATATAGGGCACCTAAGAAATACGGCATTGCAGATGTTGTGAAATATATAAACAGGAAAGGGACTGATATAGTGTAAACGTTGGTCAAAGACAACGGTTTTTACTGCCTTTACTGCTGACTGCACCTGAATATTGTCATGTATGAAGTGACTGGAGAAGTTACAGAAGGCCATCATGTAAGCACAAAATTGTAGTACAAGAAAATTAGTTCTGAATTTAGTGTAGAACGGCTGGTGTTGGATATAACACAGTAATGAATGAAGATGGCATAATGACACAAAAACTTACCAAAGTGTTTACAGGACAGTGAACCAGAGGAGCATTAAAGTTATGAAGGTAACTGCAAACCATGGACAGCAATTAATATTAATGTTGATGGTTGGAGACTGGAAGCAGTTAATTTGTTTAATTATTTGGGAGTAAGTACAATGGAGGACTGTTAGATGAGAGAACTTTTGAGTCAAAGAGGGTAGCAATTTATGTGCAGTATATATGAAAGACGTCATGAATTTCTAAGGAATACAAATTCAGAATGTTTGATTGGGTTGCTGAGCAAAATTTGCTTTTTATGAGTGAAGTTTGGATCCTGAATGCAAATGAATATAAACTAGTTAAAACTGTTGTTATGACCTGTTTGTAGCGCAAGAAGAATTGAAAAAGTGAGGAATACGCTATGCGCACCTGATAAAATTATTCCATAGCGCTATTTCAAACATTTCAGGTCCAGACTTTATCCACAGCAAATAAGTATTGAGAATCCTTTGTCTTATGGTTTGTCTAATCAAACAAAGTTCTGTCCCTTATGTAAAATAGTGATTATGATGGAAAAAATCTGCATTCATGGGGACTATGAGAATGACTACAAATATTTTTACAAGGGGTATCCACTGTACTGTAGGATGATTTCCACTCATATTTATTTTCTGAAAGTAAAATGTGGCACATTTAGAGAAATATGATAAAACACTATTTTTTTCTTTTTAATTTTTTTAACAAACTTGGCAAAATGTGTTTGGCATGTAATTAAACATTCCTTGTTAATATGCTGACCCATCAAATACGATTTTTTCGCGTGAATTACTATCATTTATCTATTTTGTTCCATTCACGCATTTATAGCATTAAACTGGCATATATTATGGAATTCGCTCTCGAGATCTAAATATTGCATTTAATATCTCATAAGAGAATTATCTTGAACAACCTTTGTTCGGTAGCTACTTAGAAAATTGAAGGAAATTTTAATTCTCCCTAAAGCTGTCTGGGAACTAAAATGACATAATACGACTCATAAAGCTTATGTAAAGGGAGCAGTCAACAAAGAACCTAGAGCGTTAGCACAAAGACCAGCAGGAGGGTCAAGAAAACCAAGATAAAAAGTCACCGATGGAAACCTCAGTCAGGTGATATTGGAGCTCAGTAAGGGATTGGGGAGCGTCTCTGGGACTTATTGAACGGTTGAGGTGTGACTATTTTTTCCCAGTCTTTAGCATGGAAGCAAAGTATTTCGCCATTGGAATTTAACCATCGGGGAATCATCTCTTTAAAGTAACCTGTCTTTTGTTTAACAGTTTAATAACAAACCGGCTTATTAGATTTTGTAGTTTTAGAGATAAATTTCTTCAGGAACAACTGATAGCGCATAAATGCGATATCAGCATAATGTTTATTACTGTTTATTTGGAAAAATAGAATTAATATATACAAGTCAAAATATCTTAATTATATTATGGAATTAGGAATTAAAATGCCGTAACAAAGGTATTACGGGTACTCCGTACAATTATTCCTCCGAATTACAGTTAATTCAAAACCACTTCAAGCCCCATAGATTAAAGCAACGTAATTAAGTGCAGATACGTGGCGAAGAGCTTCCTTTATCTGCATGAACCGCTATCGCCGCTTTTAGTCGAGAGAAAATAAAGTATATCTTTCAAATAAAGCCGCAAACAAAAATTGTAAGATTAGTTTACAAGCTTTGCTTTCATCTCACACTTACTCAAAATGAGTTAATTTTCTCTCTCTCTCTCTCTCTCTCTCTCTCTCTCTCTCTCTCTCTCTCTCTCTCTCTCTCTGTGTGTGTAGCAAAAATGATTTCATTTTTCCTCACAGAATTACCAACAATACAACATCAAGAAACTGTTGGCCAGACTAGGATTGCTTGTCAGGTGCGCTCCGAGCATTAGGGTCCGCTTACAACAGGTAAACTCATTTCCTTTGGTTTTTTGATGTTTCAGCGCTTAACAAAGTTTGGTTGGGAAAGGACGGTAATACCAAACACGCTACGACGTGGTAATACACGATTTTTTTTTTTTGTTAGCACCATAAAATAATGTTTTACATTATCAAATAAAAACCACGGTATGAGAAGAACGTGGAGAAGCATGAGAGATTGTTGGATATAACTTATTCGAAAATTATTTTTTCGCATACTACCGTAATACAAATGAGGTGCTCTGAGGAATTGCCGTATTATTACACAGAATAACACGGAAAAGTATGCGAACAATAAAAAAGTATATGAAAATCTATACTAAGTAAAATTGGAAAAAAAGGCTATACATAGTAAGGACGTGTCAGTATGTATGGGAAACTTGATTAACAAAAAAAAAAAAATAAAAAATATATATATATATATATATATATATATATATATATATATATATATATATATATATATATATATATATATATATATATATATATATATATATATATATATATATATATATATATATAATATTGATGAGTAAAGGTGAGATTTTAGAGCGAAAACTAATATTAAAAAAATAAAAAAATGATACGTTAAAGACGACGACAAGAAAGAGCACTGGAAGTCAGAAGAACAGAGTATCAAGGGGAAACGCTTACACCTACAGGAACGTAAGAATAAGTAAAAAATGCGCAGAAGTTTCTTCGACGCAATCGAATTTTCTGTACATCGGATAATGCTATGTGAAACTCTTAGCCACGACCCATTATACTCTTAGCCGCGGTCCATGAAACTTTCAGCCACGGCTGGGTGGCGGCCTGTGTTGTTGGCACCTATAGCGGTGCCAGGCGCACGATCATGGCTAACTTTAACCTTAAAGAAAATAAAAATAATGTTTGTTGATAGGAAGGTGGATGATCCACATACCATTTTTGCAGCCCTCTAGCCTTAGTAGTTTTTAGGATACGAGGGCGGACAGAAAAAGTGCTGACGGACAGACAGATAGCCATCTCAATAGTTTTCTTTTACAGAAAACTACAAGCGGTCAACTAAAGCAATGAAATGACAGGTCTAGAGAAGGAAAAAGATTTCTCGAAGTACAGTAGCTGTATATAAGGGAAGGTCGTGCTCAGATATACAGATTGAACAATAACATATTAATTGACAAGGATTAAAAAAAAATAAATTTGGAGAAATGTTAAGCGTCAGTTTGATCAAGCACTACGGCGAGAAAAGGAAACAGGACGAAAAGAAAGTAAATACAGAAGGAAAAGTTAATATGATGTATCTTGAAAAAACATATATATCTTTTGAGATTTATGAAAAGAATATCGTCCTGTATGAATTGACGGAATTTTTGAAGACTTCTTGAGGGTAACTGAAAGTGTATTAGGAAAAACTTTTATCTTGCTAAATCTCGAGGAAATACCTTATGACGATATAAGCATGAGGTTGGCAAAATGGGTATAAGAAAAGCTCCTGGACTTCAGAAGTTTGCTCGTAATATATGACAATATGGTGGCTTAGGGTAACTGTCTGTTAACCAGCTACTCTATTGACACAGGTAATTATTGGTACATAAAGGTCATAAAAGGCTCATTGTGGCTACATACGTGATTAGGCTGTAGGAATGTATGTTGTGAAGTGACTCAAGTCTTGATTACTTAACGACTGTCAAATCGAGAGGCTTTGGGGGAGTTTTAATGGTTTAAAAATACAGATTTTATACAGAGGGTGAGGGTTTACAATTAAAGAAGCGTAGATAAAAATTGACTGAGTCGTTGATAAAAAGTTTAAGTGAAAGTATGTAGCATTTTTTATCTCGAGGGCTTTTGAAGATTAGAGTAAGATACAAAATAGAAATTTAAGAAAGTACCTGGGAAACGAAAATTCTGAACAGGACAGAAGGCCTTAGGTGATTGAGCACAGGAGATTTTGGGAATACAATCATTTTTCTGAGAATAACTCCTTGCAGAGATGTAAAAACGCGTCAATGATAAACGGAAATTCCTGGTCGCACGAACGCTACCGGGAGACAGTGTACTTGAACGAGATTTTCAAAGCGTAAAAGCTCTCTTCACGAGTTAGTGGCTCGTAAATAATTTACTACTGTAATTTGTCATTCCCTTTGCATTGAAGATATATGTAGAGTTTATCGCGCTTAGACTAGGAAAAAAGGGTAGATGATGGAAAAAGAGATAACACATCGCTACAAATAAATGGAAACGGAGTATTACGAATTCTACTTTCTGGAAAGAACGTGGGCTGTTTGAATGAGAGTAACAGTTTCCATATTTGGGCAAAAAATGGCACCAAACGTGTATTCAAGGTTGTTTTTTATCACAGAGGAAAGAGTGCGTTTGGCAATTTCAGTTTTTAAGCCAAAGGAAAAAGAAAAACTATACTTAATTGTTACATATGGGTTCGAAATGTAGCTATGGAAATCAAAGAGGTAAACAAGTTCAATGTAAAAAAGGTATGGAAAATGGATGAAGGCTAAAGCTAACGAAAAAGTGAATATTTTAAGACGGATGATTTTATCTGCCTTTCTACCAGTTTTTCTTTTTTTTTGTATCTTAATTCATTTCAAAACATAGGCATGATATGTTCTAAGTATTATTCATAATGTTATATTGTAAAATGAATTATGAAAAAAGGCCATTATAATCTTCAAACCAGAAGGAATAATATATACATTGTCCAAACAATCCCCACCCTCTAGAGTACGGGATATTTCAAAAGCATCTAATTTAATTTGGGTAATAAAGTTCTAGTGTATTCGTAATAAACAACTGCGGGGTAGGTAGGGGATCAGGAGGGTAGGGGAGACATGACAGGCAGAGCCGGGGACCAGCGAACCTATAAATGGATGTTTGTGTGTGTGTGTGTGTGTGTGTGTGTGTTCCAGCATAACTCTGAAATGCACTGAGCAATTTCAACTAAACTTGGTATACATATGACTTACTATCTGGAAAAGAATACTGTGGGGGTAAGACATCACTAGCACCAAAGGGCACCAAAGGGGGTGGAGGTGGGAAAGGGCTTCCCTTAAACGGGGTTGGTTCCGCCAGTAGACTATACAAACTTTACAGGCTTATCATGCCTCATTTCGGAATACATATGACTTACTATCTGGAAAAGAATACTGGCACCAAAGGGAGTGGGGGTGGGAGGAGGGTGACATGTAAAAATAACCGAAAACGACAGATATTAGTGTCTAATCCATAGTTTTCGAGGTTGCTGAGATGAACAGTGACACTCCTGATGTCCTTAAGTCCAAGTTCAGCCCCAATAGGGGAGGGGAGAGAAAGCGTGAAATATAAATGTCAAAAATGACATAAGATATGAGTATCTAATCCACAGTTTTTGAGGTTGCTGATGTGAATAGTGACACTCCCAATGCCCTTTAAGTCCAAGTTCAGCCCTAATAAGAAGGGGGAGGTGAGAAGGGGTGAAATATAAAATGTCAAAAATGTTGGGCAATATAGCTGAAGCAACTATCTTAAAAGTAAAGGGAGAGAGAGAGAGAGAGAGAGAGAGAGAGAGAGAGAGAGAGAGAGAGAGAGAGAAAGAGAGAGAGATTATCATTTGTTATTCAGAGTTTTCCCGGGCAGCGCTGGGTTGGTCAGCTAGTAGTATATAAATGCCACCTACCTTACCATTAAAACATATTTCTTGATATTATTACTCCATTCATGCTGAGGGTATAATTAAACATTAATAAATAAATTAATGAAAAATACTGTACCAACATTTGTTTGTAAGATTAAAACACATTGTCCCTTTGTATTCGCTCGTTGACAATCATCGTAAATCATGTAAATGATTATCAGAGGATCCCAAATACACTGCTCATGAAATTCGGAATAGAGTTAACAGAATCATGCAACATTATTGAACCATTCTCTGGACCTGAGTCCATAAGATTAGATATAATGGCTGCAAATTGCTCCCATTGGTACATTAAAGCTAGAAATAACCGCTAACGTTTGGGTGGAAATGAAGGCGATAGCAGAGATCCCCCATCACCTATCGCCCGTGATGACAGTAACTGCTGGGTAACGCCAATCAGAGCACCCGGTATTTATGGAATGAATTAGTGTGTATTCCGTCCATCAGGAATAAATGAATAATATTATGAATGTGTTAATTATTCCTACTATTATTGTGAAACAGACGAGTGAAAAGGACGATATGTATTTAGTTTTCAACTGGATGGGAATGGTAAAAATGCTTGAAATTGCCATCGTATAAAAACTACACGGCGATAAGTAATAATAATAATAATAACAATAATAATTGCCATCGTATAAAAACTACACGACGATAAGTAATGATAATAATAATAATAATAATAATAATAATAATAATAATAATAATAATACTAACGCAGTATTTACTTTCTGAATAACTTTTTTTACTTATTTTAATTTCCCTTTTTCTTGTTCAGTAAGGCATCTTCAGATCTACTGAGTAGTGCCTTGATGTAGATAACAAGGTGAAGAACGTCATTTCACTTGGAAAAAGTGAATACAAAGTTCCTTATTTCCTCCACCTGCATTCTCAGTAGAATTTGGATATAATGAGAAACATCCCTTTACAAGAAAGAAGAAAAATTATAATTGAAAATGTTAAGTAAGGAAAGGTAGCTTAGGGCACCACGACAGTGCTAGAAAATGTTCATGTTAAAAAAAAAGTTTAGGAGCAATTTGTATTTTGGCTGAAAGTTCACTGTCATATAAGGAGTTAGGAAGGATGGTATACAAACACGCCAACAGTGTTTAATTGAGACTTTAAATCAATTGACTTAGGACTTTATCTGTAGCAAATGGTCTCAAGATAAAATTTATTGCACAAAGAGAATACAAATATTGTGAGAAAAAGCATTGTACGCTATGTTATTACCTAGCACCTCTACCCAAAAATATGATGACGGCAAGTTCGATGCCGAACACAATTCGGAATATGCAGAGAATAATCTTCCTACTTAGAATACAGCAGAAGGACGTGTTCCCAAAATTTAGTGACATTCTATTCTATGAGAAAAAGGTTTACAATCTGATACAGTAAGACAATTATATCCGCATTTCGCTGTGATGACACTGATTTCCAGATATGAACATTCTAGCACCTGCCGAACACTTTTACTTTTGTTGGAATTTGAAAGCAAGTCTTTTCCGGTGTTATTTTCCACAATCGTCACAAAAAATTACTACTTTTTCGTCTTATTATTATTATTATTATGTATTGCTATTAATCGTCTTATTATTATTATTATTAAGTATTGTTATTATCGAAGTAATAATCTATATTTCTGTTCTGCGAAGAGCAAAGGAAGTTTCCTGTGAATCATGTCAAGTAGATAATATTTATTGACCTCTTAGCTTTACAGAAAAGAGAACGATGGCGTGATACTGAAATGCTGCCAGTGTAGTGAACTCCTCTATTATTAACGGCATTGATTTCCTTTCTACTCTGCCCGTTATGGAATGAAGTACTCAGTTTTGAATTATGTACTGCTTTATTAGATTGATCTTGGGAACACGGAGGGATGTAGTCCTGTGATTCTAGTTGCACTGGATCAGAAGAGATATTTTACCATTTTATTTTAAGATTTAACCTTCCCATCAAACTGTTATACTACAGCTTATCTCAGTTTTGTCCTAAGGAGGAAAAACTAGTTCGAATTGAAATCCTCATTACAGCAAATCTGATGTATTTTCGCACGGTACACATTCAGGTCCTCATCCAGTTTCTAAGGTTTTCTAATTACTCAATACGATCATACTATAAATATGTCTGTCATACTTCCGATGATTCTTTTGTTTCATTTTCAACAGCCCTGCATACTGTTTCTTTTTTACTATTACAATTTGGACATTTCCTATTCTTCATCGCATGATGCTATTTATCCAAATCACTACAAAATGTTTACTTTTACGAGTAAACAATATATGTATATGTATATATATACTATATATATATACATAAATATATACATTATATTATATTATATATATATATATATATATATATATATATATATATATATATATATATATATATATATATATGCACCTACTAGCACATGGGACACATTAACAAAAAAAAAAGGTTATGGTTTGACCTTTTTTTTGTATTTTACCAGATAGCCTACCTTTGTTTTTTCCTTTCCTTTCTCCATTCAGTTGAAATTACACGTCTAAACCGTCCCAACCACAAAAAAATAACAAAAAAAGGAGAAATACGGTTCAATCACATGAATCCTAGTGTTAATTCAACTGACATTACACACGATTTATGTTAAACAGCAGAACATGAAGGGAGATTTAGTGCTACTCAGTTCAAGTGATTTGCATAGAGTGGGATTTATATTTTGGGCAGCGTTGCAAACGAGAGCAATCTTTATTGCTGTGCGTACAGTGTTTTACCAGAAAGTAATGACACGGTGGCTGTTATTTATGTTGCCTTCATCAAATCCTTCTCCGTTACAATTTTCTTTCTTCTTTTCTGTCTAATGATTACATGCGACCCATGCGTCTGTATTCATTTCTTTTCCCGTTACATTAAAAGTCAATAAAGAATAATTGCATGGTGGGAAGACTTAACCCCACAAGGGGTTCATGGGATTATAGCCACCAAATGTATAAAACCTCTTTAATTAAGAAAACAGGTGAGTTGTAACCTACCTTCTCGCTCGTCATAATATTTTTTAATTAAATAAGCAATTACCAGTATGGGAACATTATCTCGTAATTATTCTTAGTCCTTCCAAGTCATTAAATATTGCGTTTTAAAATACAGTGAACTAAAGTAAGTACACAAATCTGCTCAGTATTTTAATACATGTTGTGGCAGGTGGATATTTTTGCGATTGCTTTCACATACGACAGTAATAAATGTATTTTAAGAATATTAATTTGTTCCTGTAAAGTTTGGCAGGATATTATCATTAAATTTATGCTCAAGTGAGTTGCAATTTCTAAAGCTTTCGTCACAATATAAGGATGGTATTAATTAGATCCTGTCGTGTGGCTAAGTCAAGGTGACTGTGTTCTAGTCTGCGAGCGTATCAATGTCAACACATAAAGCTCGCCCTTTATCAAATGGAAGAACTTCAAACTTTCAAATCTATGGATTTAATTGTAATGAAAATTTCAAGGCTACGATCGACAACGTAATAAGAGATTGTGCAGTATATTAAACGATGAAAATGTAATCACTATTCTCACTAATGACATCTGATAAGCAGTTACTAGAGTTTTCAACCAACAAAGTCTTCAAGTGAATTGGAATATATATATATATATATATATATATATATATATATATATATATATATATATATATATATATATATATATATATATATATATAGCCTATATACTGGAGTTCTTAACCATTTGTCTTGACAAACCATTTCATTTCATTTTAAATATTAATTATTCTGTGTGTATGATTTTTGCCAGCAAATTATCAAAGTTTGTGTTTTGGATACCTTTTACACAATTTGCATGTTTTATCAACTCGGGGAAAAATAAAAATAAAATGAACACTCTACAAATATATATATATATATATATATATATATATATATATATATATATATATATATATATATATATATATATATATATTCTTTTCTTTCTTCTTTTAACGTGCTTTTTTCCCATTTTTGTATGGGGTAAGCACGATGCCTTCTTTTGAAGGACTTTTGATTTGGCTTTGGGTAGACCGTAGTCTCGATCGGCTGCCCTGCCTGACATCGCTTAGACCCTGGAAGCGTATGTTACATGTATCATACCAGACCCAACGCCCTTTCTTCCCAGCAGCGAGTAGTTGTTGCGCGGGTAGGTCGAGAGTTCGAGACGTGTGAGATGTTTGTTATGTTTTTAGAAGATGTTGTAGTGGCTTTGTTTTGTGTGTGTATTTACAGTAGTCTGAGACACCCATTTGCTTTTATATATACAGACATATATGTAGATAGGATATATATATATATATATATATATATATATATATATATATATATATATATATATATATATATATATATCCTCAGTATAAAGTAGTAACATTTTACATTACAAAAAAAATCGGTTTAGAATTATCATCATAAACTAAAAAAGGTATTATAAAGTTAATACTTATATAAATTCAAAATAAAACCTCCTATTCCTCCCATGATTAAAATAGCATACCAATTATAATTATTAATTAAATGTATTGTTATAAAGGGATATTAATCACTGTGGTAGCAAATAAGCCTCTGGTGTTCCATTTATTTAACGCTAATGATAATATGCTAATTATACCTCATTTCTGGCTATATCGAAAATAAAGTATCAAATTCATTCGAATATACTGTATATATGTATGTATATATATATATATATATATATATATATATATATATATATATATATATTCATATATATACGTATACAGTATATATATTTCTAATGAATTTAATATTTTTATCTTCCCTTTTTATCTTCCCTCCTTCCGTACTTCAAGTCTAAGTATACACTAACCCAGTCATTCTTCAATTTACATTTTTCCACATATTTTCATTTATAATGTAAATTCTTAATATTAAATATCAAACTACTCATTATTGTCTAAAATTAAATATATATATATATATATATATATATATATATATATATATATATATATACATGTATATACATACTGTATATACATATACTTATATATATTCTAATGAATTTGATATTTTTATCTTCCCTTTTTATCTTCCCTCCTTCCGTACTTCAAGTCTAAGTACACACTAATCCAGTCATTCTCCAGTTTACATTGTCCTACATATTTTCATTTATAATGTAAATTCTTAATATTAAATATCAAACTACTCCTGATTATTGTCTAAAATCATATACATACACACACATACACACACACACACATATATATATATATATATATAGCCTATATATATATATATATATATATGATATATATTAATATTCTAATGAATTTGATATTTTTTCCTTCTCTTTTATCTTCCCTCCTTCCGTACTTTCAAGTCTAAGTACACACTAATCCAGTAATTCTCCAGTTTACATTTTCCTACATATTTTCATTTATAATGTAAATTTTAATAATAAATATCAAACTACTCCTGATTATTGTCTAAAAATCATATATATATATATATATATATATATATATATATATATATATATATATATATATATATATATATATATATATATATATATATATATATATATATATATATATATATATATATATATATATATATATATATATATATATATTTATATATATATATAATATGATTTTAGACCATAATCAGGAGTAGTTTGATAATTAATATTAAGAATTTACATTATAAATTAAAATGTGTTGGAACATGTAAACTGGAGAATGACTGGATTAGTGCATACTTAGATTTGAAGGAAGGAAGTGGGGAAGATAAAAAGATAGGAGTCGTAAAATATCGTGATTCATGTAAGCGTGGGTGGAGTCCCTTCCATATGAAAATAATGGCAACATTAAAGAGAAACACTTAGAAAATGTTTGTGAAATGATAAAGTGGACAGCGCGCACAAGCCTAAGGTTGTAAGAGTGAGTTAGAACAGGAGGGTAGAAGAATTATTGCTCATAGGAATGGGGAATGATTATAAGAGAGATATATGTGTAGGTGTTTTGGAATGAATATGAAATAAATATGACACATGGCAAAGGATTTCAGTCACAGAATAACTAAAGAAATAAAAGAATCCTAGGTCAATGAGAACCAAACAGGGATATATGGAAGACTGCGTACCGAACGCTCCTGGCTTTATATAATACGAAAATAAAAGAGAAATGTTCCAAACTACTAAAAGAATTCTCCGCGTATGATATTTGGTGTAAGAATGATTAATAATGGATGAGTGACATATTGAGGTATGAAGCGGTAGAATGGTTAGCGTCAGTTAAAAGGTAAATCAATGTATACTGAGGTGGCTTGATCAATTGGAGAGAATAGAGCATGACAGGTTGCTGAGAAGTCTATACAGTATGACGGGATTAGGAGGAAGAGGAGACTAGCACATAGGCTTATAAAGTAGTGGGAATGTGGAGGAGCTTATGTATTGAAATGGAAGGGCCACAATAGCCAGGAGGGAAGAAAGTGCATTTAAAATAAAAGTGGATGCTTTACTGCATATACGACAATTTGAACGCTCTTGACGAAATATTTGCTTAGATTTATGAGGCAGCTAATTTTATGGCATTTTTCATTTATATAGGGCTCATTATCTATTTAGTACTGGAGAGATATATGTGGTAGTTTATATGATACTGTTTATTCACTTGGGTTGCTTATCGTTATGGGAGCATATTATGGATTAAATAATTTTAAAAAAGCATATTAGCTTAAATATTCACTGATATATCAAATTAACATCTCGTGTAACATGAAGAATCTCCTTTCCTGAAAAATTTCACCGAATCAGTAGCTTTAAAGACCTATATATTGATGGTTTCCCATTAATATATCGATCTTCTGGACAAACGCTTACTTCAAAACTGTTTTTATCTTCTATGTACTACTGCTCATTTTCGATTAGTAATGGTCCTTTTAAAACGCTTCTGTCATTTCAATCTAGGCTCACAATAAATTAGCCTTAGCATCTATTTTCTAAATTTGCCCTGGGTTCCTCTAGTATACGACTACTATATATATACATACTACACACACTCACACATATACATATATATACAGTATGTGTATGTATGTATATGTGTATATATATATATATATATATATATATATATATATATATATATATATATATATATATATATATATATTTGTATACGTCCTATCTATCTCTCTCTCTCTCTCTCTCTCTCTCTCTCTCTATATATATATATATATATATATATATATATATATATATATATATATATATATATATATATATATATATATATATATATATATATATAACACTCAGTCCATCCCTGGAATCTTCCAGGCCTCTAGGCGATGCTTTTTCTTGCGGAAGAATGACTGTCATTAAATCGAATGGAAGTGAAAATGTTCGCCTTTCCGTCGTTTAGTTTTATTTGGAAAGATTCCTTGTGCAACCAGAGGGATTGCGACTCCCCTTCCTTCGCACACGTGCGGTCGAAATGAGAAGTTGTCTGTCCGTCTTTGATGGCTATCTGATTCTCCATCTGTCTCAAGGGCATTGCAAACATTCCTCTTGCACTTTGCCGGGCAATTGAAACTTCTCCTTTTCTTCCTCTTTCTGCGAGGAAAAGAGGCGTTTGGACTGGACTAGTTTATTTTTCACTAGGTTTTTTTTTTTTACGGAAATCTATGACAAACTCGGAGTTTTTTTTTTTTACCCTAATTTTATTACTGTTACATCTCATAATCTATGCGGGCATTCTCGGTTACGTTGATGAATTAACACCTAAATATTTTAAATTTGTACACGTCTTTGCGTTAGTGTGGGCATTCATACAGTTATTAGCAGAAGTATACTCATGGCAGTGAATATCTTGTCATTTTTCTCAGTTTCGCATTTCAAAAAGTTTCTCATACACAACCCCATACACATGCACACACACAAACACACAAACCCAAAAACGCACACAGACACACATGCATACAGACGTACACACACATATACATATGTAAAATATATATACATATATATAATATATATATATATATATATATATATATATATATATATATATATATATATATATATATATATATATATATATATATATATATCGTATATTAGGATCTACTAGTAACTTATCATCAGACACTTATGTACTTGTATTAACCACAAGACCACTACGTGCTATTACAATTATAGCCTACATTAAAAATTTTCATTCTGGTAGTAGTTTCATATACATACAGTACATACATATATACATATATACGTATATATAATATATATATGCATATATATAATATATATATACTGTATATATATAATATATAAATACATATAATATATATATATATATATATATATATATATATATATATATATATATATATATATATATATATATATAATACATATATATACATAGATATATATACTGTACGCTTCGGAGAGTTCGGGAATTTTCCTACATATCAGAAATACAGGGCATGTCATTAACTGGAGTGGGGCGGAGTTGGTTTTCAAAAGTAGCTGTCCGTACAAAAGAAAGATGCTGGAATCTGTTATCATCAATCAAACCAACAATATGAACCTGTCAAGAGGACATTGGAAATCGGACGACATCGACACCTTAATCCTCAAACCCCTCCTGAAGAAGATGACCCAAGAAACGCGACCGCCAGATCCATCGCCAAACGGGAGCTAATGAGGCCAAAAACCACTAGGGAAATTGGTCATTCTCCTCCTCCTTAAGAAATGCCACCTCCATAACATCGGAGGCCTAAGGCCACATCTTTATGTTTTTGTATATATACCATTGTAACTTTCCACCTGTCCATATTCTACCAGTGAACAGGGGCACAGAAGCAAGTGCCCGAAATATATGGTTTCAACGTTTAAATAGTGTTTTATGGGCCTTCTTATATTCATATATATATAGGCCTATATGAAACTACTACCAGAATGAAAATTTTCAATGTAGGCTAAATGAAGAAAATATTGCGATGACAGAGAGAGGATAAAAAGATTATGTAGTGATGCACCTTCAATAATTCTGACGATAAATTTATTAAAGGAAGGATTGCACTTGTTTGTGGAATCAGAGCCTGAATTGGACATATTCACGGGGCAGATCTCTGTAAGATAGTCAAGAGGGGAGAGATTAAGATTAAGAAAAATACTTGGAAATGAACCCTGCCAGAAAGACCAAGTAGAGAAAATGTACAAATGAAATAAGAGAAGGATACGGAATATACAGTAAGAGAGGAAACACACAAGGAAAAAAAAAAAAAGGAGCCAGAAGAGACACTTCCCTACATTCTCTTATTCCGCCTTTAAGAGATCACAAAAAGATCTTTTTGCTAATCATCAATATCTTTGATTCCATCGAGGCATGAGACATGTTTCTTGTACACACTGAAAAAAGGATTTTTTTTATGGGCCTGTACTTCGTTTTAGTTTTCATTTCTTATTTTGTAAGATTCATACTTTGTTTGTATAAATAATTTTTTTTTCTTATAGTGGTTTTATGTTTCGTTATCATCTATGTTAGCTTAACTGATGAACACGTTTTACCTTTGAATGTTATATTTTTCATAAATCAAGTAAGTACCTGAATAAAATACAGTTTGCTTTTTAGGGTATTTGCACTGAATACGCGAAAAGTAAAAAGTTATACAATTGAGTTCTTTCCTTAAAATGTATGAACAGTGTCTGTATGAAGAAATGAAAAAAAGGTTAAGCAAACCTGAGTGTACAGTACCTTAAAAAAATCCGTAGTGCTAAGGAGTAATTATATCAGGAAAACTAATTGCTAACTAATTGCTAAATGATCTCTCGTACAAACAACACAGTAATTGAAACACAGTAACAAGAGCCTGTATGTGTGCATGTGTGTACAGTATATGGGATAGAAATTCAATTATGTACCACACGTGACTGCTATTATTTTTATTATTTTTAAAATCTGATACGTACTACTATACAGCCAACAAAATGGTTAATGAGGAATAAAGGAACTTTCAAGAGAGAAAATAAGACGTACACAATAGATTTAAGGCACTCGACAAGAAGAATATATGTACAAAATGTAACTACATGTGAAGCCCATGGGAATAACATATTTTACGTTTTATTAGTATTGCTACGTCTTGCAGGCTTGCAGGTATTGTCGCCAGTAATACTTTCAAGACCGTTCCGTCGTCTCACAAAGGTGTGAATGGAGAAATATTCTGAGAATATGACATTTTTTTCCTAGAACAAAATGTAGATGCTAATATTCCGGAGAGAGAATATCACACATCAGTTCCTGGTGTGCAGCGACCGAATTAATTAATAGGTATCCATCAATAATGTTCTATATAAGAAAAACAATTTTTAAGCGAAAATTAACCACTCTTATCATTCTGGTTTAAAGGAAATCTTTTTCCAGTAAGTTTATACTGTAAAACTGAAGAACAGCATTCTCATAAATGGGAGAATGAAAAAAAAAATATATATGACGCCTTTCTAACAAACATCAGGTAATATATTGTTAAGCACCGTGAAAATTGAAGACTGGAGTTAACCGTAACTTCAAGTAATACTTTATGTTCGGGAACATAAATATGAAAAGAAAGTCACGGAGTGAGACACCGATATTAAACTGGCCAATCAATATTCCCTGTCTGGCTGGTGATCCTTCAAGCAGCACATGCACAGGTGAAGTCACACATCTACGTTAGAATTTTCTGTGGCAATTATGTGGCAACGAATGTTTTGCATTTCCATGCAGATACATTCAAGAAAATAATTCCCGAAATAAAGGAACAGAAAGTAACAAACTTCTGTGCCACTAACCTCACAATACATTTACTTCTATATGTTATTCTTACTAAGGTGTCTGTGTCCTTGGAATACCTTTAAAAAAAATCGATAATTTTGTATTGTGCATGGATGAGTAAGTTTTATTGGTATGTGATAGATCCCAATGTGATTCACTTATGGTGAGTGGTATTCATTGACCAGTATTGGGTACAAATCATATTTCCTATATATCTTCTTTGCTACGTTGTGTATTGATTAATGTAAACCATGCGTGACTCCTTCGATGCTTCACCGTGTTTATTTTAACATATCTGTAATGTAAAGAATAACACTGAATTTCTGGCTTACTTCAATACTAAAATAGTGTAGCTATATCGCCATAATGACTGTTATAAAAGGATAGGTGTGGATGGCAAGACTCAACTGTAAGGAAGCTATTCATCGGCATGGAACTTGCACCAAGGTAACTTCGATCTGCATAATTATGTTGAGGGACTGGAGCCGATTACCAATTATCTAGCCTACTGGTCTTACAAAAATAATATGTGGCTACATGTTGCACTTTCCTATAAAGACGTACATAAAAATTATTTTATCGGAAGTAATATCAAAACGGTAAATAAACAAAGCAAGAAGTTCATTCCACGGGAACGAGAGGTTTTGAGGATAATAAAGGATGACTGCGAAATGGACCATGAATAATATCTTACTTAAGAGCAATAGAAATATAATGATTTATACAGCGTTCATAATGAAATAAACTTTAAATAGTATGTGAAAGAAAGGAATCTAATTAATAGTGAACAATGAATGATAATAAAAGTATATGAGTGCTTGAACATTAATGTAGAACAAATATAATAGAAAATTGCACAATATTTGTAGGAAGTTCTACCTACACCTACCCTAATTATATTCAAAAGTATGTGATGACTTACCACAAAATTGTACCTGAAGACAAATTACTACTGCAGATGTAGAAAAATGACAGTGAAAAGAAAATGACAGAATATTAAAAAAAAATCATTGGAAGCAAAATTTCGGGAGCCAATGGGAAGACTGAAAGGAAAATAACTAACCAATAAGAATAATATAAGTGCATTTCCTGGAGTTAGTATGAGGGCTACACCAAAAGCGCCTAAAAAGCTCAAATTTAGATGTGTTCTTGTCTACATACTTCCCCACTTGACATGCACTACTGCACATGCAAACCCACTAGAATGTATCCAACGTTGGTTAAGGTTAAGAGGATCAATGATTGCTGCCAGAATGAATGAATCGCTTGTTCAGAAATGTTCATTCTCTCTCTCTCTCTCTCTCTCTCTCTCTCTCTCTCTCTCTCTCTCTCTCTCTCTCTCTCTCTCTCTCTCTCAGCTGGAAGTAATTGTACCCTATGTCCCCTTAGGTGTGCTACAAAAAAAATATATATTCTGTGAGGTAAACGTTCCACAGAAACGCTGCTAAGGACATAAACACGTAAAAGAGGTTTCTATGACAAGACAACCTTCTTAACATTCAGAATCTAAGGAGAAAGAGAAATAACATTCATATATATACCAAACTGATGCTGAATTAAAGAAACAGACTTCCATTTCATTAACTGAAAAGACGTAACTAAATACAAAATCAAACGAAATTGCAATACTACTCGAACCAGTTAAAAAAAGAAAGGAAAAAGTTTATGTATGTATGTATGTATATGTATATGTATGTATGTATGTGTATGTATGTATATATATATATATATATATATATATATATATATATATATATATATATATATATATATATATATATATATTACTGATACTGAACATCTAAAAAAAGTGCCGCCTATTTCATACTTGAAAAAAGCGGCCACTCTGTATCACAAGTTAATCCTGAAACTTTCCTTTTAAAGCCTAAAATGATTACATAGGAGTAATAAGAACGTCCTAAAATATGAAAATATATAAAAAAAATCAGCCGTATCCTTATATCCTACAAGCTTCTATGTTGGTGATTTTACTGTCCAAAATTCACTCCATACTGCTCATCGGGAAAAAATTAATACCATCGAAACATTAATACTGTAATACAATCTTATACTAAACACTAAAGAGCATTAAGACAGAAACTACCCAAACATGATTCCGATTAGGGAATTATTTTTAAAATTTGTTTTAAAACCAAATCAAAGACATGTAACAAAGAGTTTTACCCGTAAACAACAACAACAACAACAACAACAATAATAATAATAATAATAATAATAATAATAATAATAATAATAATAATAATAATAATAATAATAGCAGTAGGAATGACATGACCGTCAACGTCTAGATAGTAGAAATTCTTTTGATGGATGTCCTGTATTCTTACCTTACATATCATTAAGGTTTTGGATTACGCTGCTCCCAAAGGTGGCAATGAACAGTATACTTCTCGTATAGGCCTACATAAGCGAATTCTATACTCAGCTTGACACTCAGGAATTTCCTAATAAACCTGTCTCCTTTAACGTAGTGAATGCACTAATAAACCCCTTTATGACGGTTCACGAATGGATTTAATCATGAACTCTTGGGCAATGCTACTTAATTCTGAATCTCTAATAACATGGTTGTTATTCTCGGCATTTAACTAATAGAGGGATTTGTTTCCAAAAATAATGGGGATGTTAACCGCCAAAGTACCTCCATTCAGCCATCTCTAAACATTAATAACAACACACACTTGTATTATTTTTACATATTCAAAGCCTGTTCGACGATTTCCTACCAACAATATATTGCAGTTACGTTCCTCTCGTCAGTATAAAAGTAATATCCTTTTTATATTCTCCTATCCTGCCTTCAGATCCCTCCCGTTTCACTGAAATAAGATTTACTGCATTTTTTCAGTCATAATACATTGTCATTAATATTAATTAGTAAATAAGAATTCCATTTTTTGTTGCACAAACCATTTTAATAATTGTATCACTGTGGTAGAAAGCAAACTTATAGCGGTCATCAGTTAAAGATTGCATGGATTTTCCAACTTAGCAACATGAGGGAGATTTATGACCCGATAATTCACTGCTTTAACCTTCATTTACATCGATATTGATATACCCTTTAGTTTCGAGAGAAGCGAGTTTGAAAAAATTCTGGATACCACAAATTATGTTTTTTTTTTCTTTTTAATAGAATGAGCCTCTTTGTTACTTAAAATCTGTTAAAAGAAACGTTAATACCTGAAAATTACTGCATATTATTGTTTGATTGAGAAGAAGTCGCTTTTTAGACTTTGACATAAATGCAAGCAAAAAATCTCTTAATTTACCAAAATGGACACAACTCTTTAATTTTACAACGACCAACCGAGTAAGGAATATAAATATTTGTGAGGAAGGACGCTTAAAAAAATCCATACAAGATACTAATTAACTGGGTGACTCAAAGGACATTAGTGTTACTGTGCCAACTTGGTACTATAAAATTCAGAAAAATCTTCAGTTTCACATATAACATTTATAAAAAAAAAAGTTACAATTCAGTATTTCCAGATGCAAATGATATAGGCTAGGCTAGTTTTACATTTAATGAAGTACAAAACTTTTTAAAGGTCATTGGTGAGTAGTGTCACAAGATTAAAACTGACCAAAGAACTAAAGAGAACCTTGACTTTATTTCTCAATTATTTAAGAAAATCTTTAGCTTTTCATATGGACTTTGGATACAATTCCCACTTGCTAAATGAAAAAAAAAATTTTTGTCTGAAGATTTTGTACAGAAAACAATCGATCTTAAAGGCCACTTCTACAAGGTTTGGAAGACTAATTCATGGACAATTACTAATGCAATCAAGAAATCCTCTTAAAGAAGGATTTAGAATAGCGTTCCTAACATCACCGATAATATTCAATTCATTATAAATATTTTAGTTATCAAAAAGAATTACCATTTTATCCACGTTTTCGCAACTGTCTATATTACAAATTATCTATATGAACTTTCATCACACTTGCTGTCTTTATGTATTAAGCCCAGCCCCACTACTTCCACACACTTCCCAAGGAAGCAATTCATGTTCTCATAATTCACAAATACACCTTCCATAAAGAATCAACGTTCAGCGAGAATTTTTTATTTTTATTGTAAAAATTTCCTCTCTTGAAACATCTTATTTGCAGTGTTCCTCATAATTTCGGTTAGAAAAGATTCACCTACATCATGTTATGAAAGCTATTTTCAACTGTTTTTGATAATAAATAAAATATATTCATTATACGGTCTTGACAGCATGGAGCAAGAAAAAATAAAATTTCACCTCCGCTACATTATTTTACTTATATCAATTGTTAACATTCAGCATGGATTAAATTTAATCAAACAATGTGTCCAAACTCTATAGTGGACTTGATATTATAAATAAAACGAAAGTGCAAAAATGCTTAAATTTCACAATTAATCTTCCTATCAATAATAATTATCTAACCGTAATAGCGCTAGGCATTTTCATAAGCTGTTGAGTATCAAAGACAGAAGATAAAAAGAGATGAATAATGTAAGGCAAGAAAGTTTACTGTGAGTTAGAGAATGATTGCTATTGAAGTGACTGTTGAGGTAATACGGTTGGCAGCAGAGAAGTTCAAGAATGGATATCCATAAAGAGTGTTGGAATTAGGCTATAAATGAAATGTCGTAGAGCAGTGTTCCTATGACTCAGTAGATAACTAAAGCTTGTAAGGTATTTCTGAGTGACGAAATAGTTTAAAAATAATGGTTGAGTGGAATAATTGTTCTACTGCATAAAAAAAAATAGATTGTAGTGATAAAGGGCATAATATTACTTTTCATACTAGAAGTGTGTACTATGGTTTTCAAAAAAAAAATGAGAAACAAGACAGAATGAAAACAGTGTAGTTTTAAACAGCGAAGAAAGTCTACGGATCAAGTTTTCGCTCTGGAAATGCAATAAGAAAAGTTTGTGTATAAAGAAAAAAAAAAGCTGTATGTACCAAAATGTATGTGCTAAGAAACGCTCATGACAGAATCAAAGGATGCAATGCGGAGGATGCTGAAGAATTTAGGTACAGAGATAGTTATTAGAGTATGTAGGAGGGGAGATTACCCACCTTAGCGTAAAACTGTATTTCACCTTTACAGCTCGAGTGATGCAAGTCGTCAAAGACAGGGCAGTAGGAATAGGGGTAAAGTTAATAAAAGAAAATGAATCATGTATGGTGTATGGATATGATGATGTTTGCAGATAATACTAAGTGAAAAGAAACTGGCAAAACGTGTGAAAGAGATCAAAGGTATTTGCATGAGTTTGCAGCAAATATGTGCAAGAGTAAGGTTAAGTTAATGGCATGGCATGACTATCTATACTGGTAGCGGAAAATGACAGCAGACGATTCACAGAACAGTCATGGTGTGTGTGTGTGTGTGTGTGTGTGTGTGTGTGTGTGTGTGAGTGTGTTTTGTGCAGAAAACTTGGTGCGACTGGTAGTGTCTCAGGAAGCCAAGTTTGGTATACATGAAGGCATTGTTGACCCGACTCACCGTTTTCAGAGGTGAACTATGAATGTTGAACACTTAAGAAAAAATGATTTTGACATCAAGTATTTGTTTAGTATAAGTGGCACACACAAACGAAGAGGGCGAGAAATGAGGAGTTGCATATAAGTGGTGAAAGGTTTAGCTATGGGAAAAGAGGGATTAAAGTGCTTGCTATTGGTTGGTCATATGGAAATAAGAGAGTACGAGAGGTTGGTGGAAAGTTTGTATAATTCAAAATTTGTAGGAGGCAAGAACAATGCAACAATTAGAAAAGTAGTAAGTGCCTTAACATACAGAAAGTACGAGAGACCCTATAAGATATAGGTGGAAGATACAGTCTGTGTAGGGTTGTTTGACGTAATACTGATGATCTTTCTGTATAGGTGTATAAAGAAGCTGATTGTGTAGAGGTTTTCTGTACAGAGGTAACTCCAAGATTCAGCAGTCAAAGTATGACGTTTCTGGGTCCATTGCGAGGATGTTTCCCTCGAGCCTCATCTTGTTTGAGCAAAAAACCCATAACTCTTTTTAAAACCGGTGCACACTGAAATGCAGAGAGAGAGAGAGAGAGAGAGAGAGAGAGAGAGAGAGAGAGAGAGAGAGAGAGAGAGAGAGAGAGAGTGCAGCTTTTCATGAGCTAATCTTTAAAAGCTCCCTTTGTCTGTCATTGAAATGAGAAAAGAATTACTTTTGGCATGTTAGAAATATTAAAAACAAAATGATATATATAGAAAAGTAATTTTATTTATTTTATCCAAAAAGAACTACTCCATAGGATCTACCTCCATCGCTGTTGAAAACATTATATACATGTAATATATGAAAAAATTAAAAAAAAAATACTCTGCATAAACATTTCAATACGAGTAGAAACAACAAATATCTACGCAAATATAGCCTCAGAGATGTAGGATTTTAGATGTGCTTACAACTATTTCAAAGAATTTCATGAACTATGGCGGGAGAAAAATTAAAACGGAAACAAGGGTTGCTACGACTTGGCAAAAAACATGAGACGTGAACAGGCTGTCAAAACATTAGGAACAATGAGTGGATAGGGAAGTTAAAAATAACGACGGGACAGAAGAAAGATACATAGAGTCAAGGGCAAGGGGACGTATCAAGGAGGAAAGGGAAGGTAACGAACAGACTAGAAAAGAAAGAATCACATTAGAATTCCTTCCATGATTCGGATCAGACAAAAAATGAAATAGTCTGTTTTAAAATCTAAAATGGGAGAGAGAATGAAAATATTAATGTTTAAAAGGGTAAAGAGACAAGGTTCATTACATTATCAAGATTTAATTTATAATATTTGACTTTCCTTATGGCTGCATCACAGTCAGTAGAAGATGATGGATACGAAAGACCTTATTGGGAAAAGGAATATTTGGAAAAAAAAGTTATTATAAGAATAATAACAAGAACATTTTCTACGAATAGGAATGAAAAAGAAAGATGAATATGTGAATTAGTGTGGAAACTAAAATATGGGGAATATCAAATACTTGAGAAAAAAATATTCCATAGCATCTTCAGTGGAGTCAGAAAATAGATTACTCCACATGATAAAATTAAGTCTCGATTGGTTAGAAGACAGGGTGAAAATTCCTGTACATTTTGTTAAAATGTACTGAATTATTAACTCTTATGAGACTCTTGGCGAGATTAAAGATCAGAGGTCGAGGTTAGAAGCCTCAAGGTAGAATTGCATGAAATTTAATGACTGAATTATGCTGAAACCAGATGAAAATATTCGTTGTGCAACATTCTCAGTCACGATACGATAATTTTCCGTAGTTCAGTTAACGATATCCACTTTTTTTCAGGTAAACTGTAAATGCATTTTCCTCAATTATAAGACTACATCATTAGTGACGTTTATCTATCTATCTATCTATCTAT
>NC_089751.1:18999634-19004634 GCF_040412425.1 Macrobrachium rosenbergii | reverse complement strand
GCAGAAAATTTAAACTAGATTGACCTTGTCAGCGGCTTTGCTATTTCGCCAAAAATAAACTCTGGCGGTTCCTATAAAGGAGAAAAGTTAGAACATGACCAAAATAATTTTCATCCGGGTAAATTAGTGAGTATGATTAGGATTACAATGCATAATAATATCCTGTAACGGTATCTTAATTCTTTCGAAGCAACTGTAAGGATCTACAGCAATCGTGATAACGTTTTCTCCTTTAGTTATAACATTGGTTATTATTATTATTATTATTATTATTATTATTATTATTATTATTATTATTATTATTATTATTCGTTATGGTTCCAAGGCAACACCTAGAGACCAAATAAAATGAAACTATATAACGTAATGATACTCGTTTGGTGAATATTCTGACGTATTTCGTACTAATAATAATTTATTACTACTAACATTTCAATAATTGTAATCCATATCATCAGGAAAACATATCACTCCCCAAGCCCTCATTTTTTGTAGCTGAAAGTATATAATAATGTATAAATGTACAAACTATAAATATACACTTGTATTCTAGGTTCAATAATTGCAAAATTTTCCGCATACAAAATATTATAAATTTATATATATATATATATATATATATATATATATATATATATATATATATATATATATATATATATATATATATGTATATATATATATATATATATATATATATATATATATATATATGTAATATATAATACATATATATATATAATAGATAGATAGACATGTATGTATGTATGTATGTATGTATATAATCTATATATATACTATACACACACACATATATATATATATAATATATATATAATATATATATATACATATATATATATATATATATATATATATATATATATATATATAATATATATGTATATATCTCATATGGGCTAGACTTGTAGAATAAGGGGAATTAGCATCAGTTTCAACCAAAGGATAAATATTTAGAGGACTCATTTTTGGATATTATAAACTGCTTCAGCTTACCGCCCATTGTTAGTACAGCAATGTTAAAACGGAAACCTTTAGAAAAAGCATAAATTAAATAAATAAATAACTTGCTCAATAAAGTATTGGCTATATGTCAGCAGGGAAGAAGTCAACAATGGAAGAAATTAGTTAGGGAAATCATGGACATCCAGGAAATAATGCAGCATGCTGAAAAGAACACCAAATACGGAAAGGACGAGGTTGCACCGCTCAGAAACGTACTCGCACATTAAAATGAGGGGAAACATAAGCTGTGAAGAATTCTCAGGTTAATTTTGCTATAACTCAACTCTCGTTTCTCTGTAGCAATGTTCACATGTAGATAGCTTTGCTAAGAGAAATGCCAGTAAAGAGGATCTAAGAGCTCACTGAACAAGCGTATTCAAAATATTATTAGGACAGTTGCAATATATCACACAGGAGGTAGCAGTTGCCCAAAGAAGTAACACAGATAGGCTATGCGACAGTTAATCAAGTACATGAAAAAGGATACCAACTCTTAAAACGAACATGATACAGCCTCTCAAGATTTTTAGTTGGAAAACGAACGCATCATTATGCAGACTCATCCAGGTACATTAATCTGATCTTGAAAATCAGGTTGACATTATATGTCTATGGAAAGCAAAAATACCGTCTCAAGATCATAAAACCATCTCAAAATACCACTTTATCACAAAGTTAACAGAACAGAAATAGGTAAGAGATTTGATAGCAGATTATGAGGAATAGGTAAGAGATTTGATAGCAAGCTATAAGGAATTTTTTTTTTTTTTGTGATAAATGCCCTAGACCAAGACGTAGGCAAAGACTGAGTGTCCCACCATGGGAATACATAACGACAGTAGACAGCAGCTTTCACGGCATGAAACATACTCACCTGTACAGGAAATTGTCATCTACCGCAATAACCTGTTGGTTCAAATTAATCTCTTGCCAATAACAGATGACTTTTGTGCAATCAGTTATCAATAAATTTGTATGGATACCTGCCAGACAGAGGCATTCATCACTGTATCCATAGAGAAGTGTATCGTTAGGACCAATTAAAACAGTATTGACAGATTTAAATGGAGCCTTGGTAGGTCCAGTCATATGCTTATCTTGTGTGAACTAGTAAAAATACTCAAAGATTACTGTTGATTACATAAGAGACAGTATAAGCTTTATAAGAAAATGGAACTGAGAATACAATAGGGAGTCATTCTATCACCTACGCTCTGATTGGCAGTGCATATATCTAGTAGAATTAACTTAAAAGGAGCCTTACTAACCAAACTTGTATATGATATAATGATACAGTTATGTACAAATAAGAGATAAAGGAAGTAATAAGGTATTCTAAGCACTATGCAAAGCCACAGACTTAATCAGATCAAGTGAGACTACTAAAATTATGGTAATTGATACAAGTATTACTTAATACTTCGTAAACATGCAAGGGAATATAGAAAGAAGCGTAGTACAAGTATATGGATGTCAAACCCATTGAAAAATACCTAAATTTGTATGAGATCAAGCTAATGGTACAAGTATCAGTTGAGAGGATGAAAACTAAAAGATCGCATATGACTCTTTAAAAGCGAGCGTCCAGAAGTGAAACGCTTTTACATGCCAATGACAAGATCAATAACAGATTACACTTGTAGCGTATTAATAATAAAAATGAAGAGCAATATTGTTACACTTTAGCTAATACTGCAAAAAGTGTCAAGAAACATACCAAGGACATCAAAGTGTGTCAAGCTAGACGTTTTAGGAAATGAGGGAAAGCTGTCTCAAGTTGAACACACAATAACAGCAATGGGAAATTTTATAGACCTACCGCAATCGATGACGAATGGCTGAATGGCTGACGAGAGACGTGCTGACCAAGAACTGTTTGCGGAAGCTAAGGAATTCTTGGATCTTGTCAACAGATAACTGATAACAAATTCTAACATGAAAATTTGCTGTATAAAATCAAGGTGGCTGTAAAAGTTGCGACTCCGTGAGATGTGTCAGGGATAGAGTCATCTATCTCTGGTACTGTCAGCTTCAAAATGAAATACGAAAAAAATTAGCCCAGTATTTAAGATTAAAAACTATCTTCAGAGCTAGGTTGTGTGCAGGATGAGAGGGTATACTATAACAAAAACAATCGCTAATGCTTTGTAGCAGCTAATAACATGAGTGCTATACAGGCAATGAAACCCCCCAAAAAACTATATTCAATATAATCATGAAAAGAACCACAGCCTAATTATTGCAGATTAGAAGAAAAGATAAGGAAGAGATATTCTAAGGGATACCATCTCACACTGTAATAAATGGTAATGAGAAGGCAGAAGGACTAGCAAAGAAGGACGTGCAAAAGTTGTTAGTAAATTGTAAATAGGCAACATCCAGTAGATATACTTAAAGAATGTGTCGAAATGAGAATGCTAGAGAGATACAGTTCGAGCATAAGAAGACTCAACGAGACAGGTACATGACTCAGAATGTATTTTGAAGAACAAAAGCATGCCTTCAGATTACCAACAACACAGATTGGAGAGCATAGGAAAACAAACAACACGTAGCAATTATGGAAGCAATGGCGATATGTTTGGGAGATACCTCCATCAATCAGATGGCCAGCGATGCGGAGAGTAAAGGAAAATACATTCATTCATTTCCTTATGAGGTATGTGATCTGAGATTTTAGGTTACTGGGAGATAATATGAATGAGGTCTAAACGATAGTGAATTTTCCACAACTAATATACCGAAAAGAGTACTGATATGTCACCTAAAGGAAGCCATTTCCAGATAATTGTAAAAAAGACTTTCTTAGGTACCTCTTTCTAGTAAAAAAGTGGATTGGTTACATTTTTTTGCAAATTGTTTGGCATTAATTATTAATTCATACTAATTTCATTCTACGTAACTTACTTTAATATTTCACAGTTTACTTGCTGTTATGTGATTTGTAATCTACCTTAGTAACATAATTAACAGCTCTGATCAATGCAATGGAAAATGTATAACTAATTATCACCGCAGAGCAATGCACTTCGAAGGGCTTTCCACTGAGCGACAAGCGTTTAAGGGTTTCCTGTTACTTCTGTTGAAATTGGGCAAGTCTGCTCAACAGTGTTCTCTCTCTCTCTCTCTCTCTCTCTCTCTCTCTCTCTCTCTCTCTCTCTCTCTCTCTCTCTCGTACAATATTAAAATAACCATAATAGCTCTATATGCGTGTGTCTTTATATGACTGTTACTTGGTTGTATCCTTGCCTCAACGCAACATTTCCTACTCGTGCTACCCTAGACTGGCAGAAAGGTTCCTTTTTTTTGTTTCAAGAGCCTTTCTCCTTTCCATTCAAGGTTTTCTCAGAGTTGGTGGAGGAGGGCTTTTTTAGGCCATAAAAAGGAATCTTTAGTAACAATGACTTCCCTTCCTCACCATTTTTAGAGAGAGAGAGAGAGAGAGAGAGAGAGAGAGAGAGAGAGAGAGAGAGAGAGAGAGAGAGAGAGAGAGAGAGAGAGAGACGCATGGACTAACACAGAGACTCTAACCTTTTCAGTTTCAACATAGCTTTAGACAGATTGAATGGGAACTAAAAATCTATTTTTTTGTTAATTTTTGGTGTTTAATAGCCGTCTTCATTGCATTAAGACTATTTTCCATCTTCTTCTATCATTAGCTTTTCATCTTGTTATTAATTTCCATTGCATCCATCATTCCAAAATAAAATGTACTTATGCCAATTATCATGACTTTTAAGGTAGCCTCCATTCACAGCTTCCGCACATGGTCAAACAGTATTTCGAAATCAGTATTCACGGGTCTGTAATTTTCTGATTCAACTCGAGAAAGCACCAGATTGCACATCATGGCTGTTCTCTACGATGATTATTGCAAATTTTTTAAACCAAACACACTTAATGACCTTCCTTTTTGGCGAATAGTGAAAACGAAAGTTTATAAATTTCTCCGAATATATCGACCGAATGTTAAA
>NC_089751.1:18987134-18994634 GCF_040412425.1 Macrobrachium rosenbergii | reverse complement strand
TTGATTTATTTTTTCTCTCTTTTTCCTTGTTAAAGAATGTGAAAGTCTGTTTTAAAACTGAAAGAAAGACTGTGGTGACAAAAGAATTTTCTCCCTTCTCAGTACGAAAATGATTTCAGTACTATATATTTTCATAACTTTAATTCATCAACGTACCATTAAAGTACAAAACAAACTACATTCTTATAAATAATGCTAAATAACTAGCAAAGTAAATCTAAATCTTTTTTGTTAGGACGGGAGAAAACAGGTGATAGTGCTTGCCATGTATGAGACTTGAGTGGAGACAGTGGGTGATCCTTTTGCTCAAGAAATACTTTAGCAGAGCTTGACCAAAAACACAATTCTTTTGATAAAACTAAATTAGAGGGAAATGTTATGTTACTGGGTGACTGCGGCTACCAATTGTGAAAAAAAAGAAGGTAGTAGCGAAAGAGATATCCAAGTTGGTTCATTCTGAAATGGTAAGGAATATAGGTTATTTTTTATCAGTACAGATGGGATAGAAAAGTAAGTTGATGGGTTTAAGATCTAGGTTCTCTGACACGATGATTTCATTGTCTAGAATGTTAACTGCGCATCCAACGCAATTCAAATAAAGTAACCCTTTGGTTTCGTTTATAGTCTAAATTTAAGTTAACTAAAATGATAGTTTTTTTCTCTCTATTCTTACTATTTTCTTGCTATCGAATGCTCAATCCTGAAATAAGAATTGACGTATTTCAATGAACATTCCAAGAATATATGCTTATGCAACAAATTTTTGGCTCTGCCATCAAAGAAAAAACTGAAAATATTCCTTGTAATATATACGAAAATAAGCGTAAGCTTATCCTACATATTAAGACGTTCATAGAGTCCAGAGAGAAGATCCAGGAAAATAAGATCCAGCATTAGCTTGTGATTGCATGCATTTTCTTTTTTTAACAGGACAGTTCATTTATCTTCTCACATCAGGTAAATATAAAGTAAGTAAGGATGTTACATGTAATATCATTTATTGGGGGTTGAGATTTCTTCAGTGATCATTCACCACATTTTGCTATTTTTCTACCTAACTATTTATCTATGTATATATATATATATATATATATATATATATATATATATATATATATATATATATATATATATATATATATATATATTATACATACATACTGTACATACAGTACACGCCGTGTTTAGTGCTAGCCCTAGGGGAGCAAATGCACTTAGGGACATTTGATCCCCGAGGGGCTAGTACTAAACACGGCGAAACTCATTACTATTTACCCTGTTAATTTCAAATTATTGGACCTTGTCCACCACCTCGGCCATTTCCCCGAATTGGCCGGCCACTTCCTCTCTGGCCGATTCGGGTTTTGGCCGTAACATATACTGTATATGTCTTTATATATATGTACAATATATATACAGTTATATACGGTATATATACATACATACACACACACACATGTGTGTATATATATATATATATATATATATATATATATATATATATATATATATATATATATATATATATATATATATATATCTGCAAGTGTAACCTGAAATCAGATTATTTACACTTAATATTTTTTTAACGAATTACATCGGCAATGGAATCTGAAGGAATAAATGCATCACCGCTAAATGAACATGTATCTTCAAAGCATTAAAGTTCTTAGTTCCTCTACCGACAAAAAGAATTTAATAATAGTAAATAACAAGGAAGTTAACCTTGAAGGACAGAATCTATAACACTGAATAAAAAACATGTACTAATTAAAGTAAGCAATAAGAAGATGCACGTTCATGCGGAGAAAACGTTCTCCACTTGAATTTGAATGTGAACTTAAAAAGCTGAGTCTCTCGTTTAAGATAAGTTTATATCTATACTAAAATTTCTTTCAATATAAACATTACCTTTAAACAGAGACCTGAGAAATAAAAGAAAAACAAGTTAGCCTACTCAAGAAGCTGCCAAAGAGGCCCTTGACATATGAGATGTCCTAACATGTATAGTAGCAGCACTTTCTCTCTATAAGAATTAAAAAGAAAAATTCTAACTCGATTAGTCTCTCGTCCTATTACTTCTGACAGTCCATTCTGAAGAATATTGAGAATCCATTAAACTTGACATGATAAGTTAGCAATTCCAAAGTTAGCAATTCCAGATATACTCCATGACCCACCATTTGGCAAAACATATGTCAAACGCCATTTCACCGAATGTGATATATCACTTATATCCAAACACAATTCGTAGGGAGACACTCCTCTTTGTTTCGGATAATTCTCAGAAATATAGAGTAAATAAAAAATAACCCTCTAGGCTAAAATTGTTGTTAGTTCGAAAATGTCATCCATGCCATATTTTCCTTTTGGCTCCGGATATAAACACCAGTTGATGAATGCTTAAAGTGACGGCTAGGAATTGAAAAACTGGGCAATAGTCGAAGCAGTAGCAATCAGTGCAGTGGTAGTAGTAGAAGTAGCAACCATCCTAGACCGAAATTATGATAGCGTTTGTAAGGGAAAGCTTTTTGCGAAAGGAAAAATGAGAAAATGAAAGTTTACTTTCGTTAGGACATAAGTTTTCAGTTTGATATGGTTTTACCTAATATAAGGTTTTAAATATAGACGAAAAATAAGAAAACAGCAATACATTTCCAATAACGGATTAGCCTGTAATTATCAGTTCATTTTCATGACTGGGATGGGAAAATCATCAGCGCAGGATTTCCTGTTTGGTGAATTTAAAGTCACTGTGTTGTAAAGGATGTACGTATAAATCGGTTTTATTTATGGGTGGTCAAGGTAGGAGCTGGTGAAATTTTTGTTTTTGTTTAGAAATAAGTGTCAACATTCCATATTATCAGACTGTGCTAACAGCTTCGTGAGAACTTATAGTGCCATTCTTTTTACAGTTCTGTTAACTGCCTGACTCTGTTACAAACCGTAATATTTTCCTCTTTTGTAGCTTTCAAACAGTGAACGTAGTTTTATATATATATATATATATATATATATATATATATATATATATATATATATATATATATATATATATATATATATATATATATACATATATATACATATATATACATATACATATATATATATATATATATATATATATATATATATATATATATATAATATAGTCTTTGCTTGTAAATTCATTAAATACTAATTATTATTTTTCAGCATCCACATTTCATTGCATTAAAAGTCATGACCAACTGTCCTTGAAATACATTGTAGAAGGGCTTTCTTGTCTGTAGTAGCTTAAGTGGTGCTACCTTAAAATCTAATCAGTAATCACAAAAAATAAGACTATATTTGCTATTTCTTAAGCTAATTTATATCTAAAAACCTAAATCTAACCTTAACATTAAGCGCAAATAAAGTGGTCTTCCACAAACACGCTCTTCTGTCATAATTTTTATTACTTCACTTCTGTTTAAAAATAACGGAAAACTTTATCACAGCATACAAGGCAACCACTCAGTTTATTTTCTTTTTCTCATTCTTTTTAATGCAAGGTAAGCCTCCTGGGCAAAAGCAATTTCCGAACGGCTTACCTTGACCTCTGGTGGTTGGTTATTTCGAGTTAGTTCTTATATTCGAGGATTGTATTTCCCAACAATTGTTGCGATAAGTTTCGGTACATTTCCACGCTGATTTTTTTTTCATATATATCCATCAGCAGATCTTTTTCCTCTTTGATCTCGGATGTTATTCCTCTCCTCATTTGATTTAGCGGAGCATGCTTATTGATAGAGTTATTTCATTATGGTCATCTATTGTAAAACCCGGATAAAGTTTGTTTGTATTTGGGACTGGTTCAGCCATCCTCTCCACTTAAACGGTTGTGCCTAGCTAGATGTAACTATGTCAACTTAAGTAACTTTCCCTGTGGAATTGGTAATGTACTACAGTTTACAACGGTATCGCTTCCCAGACCAAAATCACAATTTAATGATTTTCCAGTTCTAAACTTCACAGTAGTGTACAAGAATCCGTGAAATTCCAGGTGTTATGCCTGCAAATTCCACACTTTCCATAATAATGGACAGTAAACACTGGGCTGATCCCTAAAGCTGTAAGTAAGTGGTTCCTTATTATTATAATTTTTTTTTTTTTTTTTTGCATCACTTGCGGAATTTTGAGACAACAGATTTTAGATGATCCTCTGCAACAACAGAAGGCAGAAATTATTTTGTTTCCCAACGTAATAACTGAAACAAAAATAATATATTAAATGCATATATGATCCCAAAAGAAATTATAAGGCTTGCCCTTCTACTTAATTATAGTCTTACTCAAGATGAATGAATTTGCTATGAGTTATTCACATAGGTAGATCCGATATGCTTTTCAGATTAAGGCAAATTTCTTTACTAAAGTGCATCTGTTAAAGAGGAATCCGATAGTATCCTCTAATCGAGGGTGAATCCCAAAGCAACAAAGCAATTGTCACTACCTAACTCGTACTATCATAGCATTGAACTCCCAACATTCACTGAATCATTCCCTTTCTCTTATGCGTACTGTGATGCCTTTAGGGAATCTACTCATTTGCTACTGAAACCTTCAATTTCATGTATCCAGAACTTTTTTAGCTCTTTTTATGACAACTTTCCTGAGCAAAAATTCAAACTTTACATTTATTCACCAATCTATCACTCCATCCTTTCCTTATGGCCAAACCTATTAAAAACTTCTGGTCGTCTGTTTACATATGCTAGCGTGTTACCATTCTCTACACCCATAGTTGTCTTAGGCTTTCATTTCTTTATAGATATATACTGCGTAAACAATAGCGAATCTCCATAACTTCATCCCTTCCTTTAATTACATTCAAGATTTAAACTTCACTTCAACTGAGCTGTTTCAATAATCCCTTAATATATTCACCCTTGTTTGCCATAAGCGCTCCAGGCTCTCTACTCAGTCTTTTACACGAACGCATAAACACACCAACCATATGAAGCACATGTTCTCCTGTTCCACCTTCATTCGATGTGTTTACTCCCAAAAACTTATACAAATCATGCTCTATAATTCTTCCACGGACTACGTTAATTTTCATAGCCCTAGTTTACATTTACAAAGTAATACTCCTCCTCACATTTACTCTTATCTTTCTCTCTTGTGAAAACTTCCAAACACTTTCACTTTCACTAGCTTCTGCAGTTTCTCTTCTTTATTACTAAATACTACTGTGTATTCAGCAAACATCAGACATTCCACACCATACACATAGCCCATTTTTCTGCACCACAGCTTTGTACCTACATTAGAATAATTTCTCTTGGCGCTTCCGTAACTCTAGGAATAAAAATACGAAACAGCTATGTGGACCATGTGGCACTTTTGTTTCGGAACTTTTACACCACTCTACCCACAGTCTTAACTACACATTCTTATAAATGATTCACTTCCATTAGCACACGCCTTCAACAACAAACAAAAAGCTTCTCAGTAAACCTTATCACGAGCTTACTATAGGTCCATGGACGAAATATTTTTTTTAACTTCATGCATAAATTTTACACAAGAATGCATAGATCGGCATACAGTCTCCTTGTGTAATCCAAAACTGTTTATCATTATCACTTAGTCATCTGCCGAACGTTTACAGTCAGATCACACCACACACTTTCCACATATACTTAAGAATACTGAGCACCTAGTACTCTGACAGGTTCTGCATCCTTTTAACTTATACAACTGAAAAATAAATATTTCTCTCACTCATTCTTTCAGAACACTTCCGTCATTATATGTAATCAGACAAATAATAATGGTTGGTCATTCAGTCATAGTTCTCATATATATATATATATATATATATATATATATATATATATATATATATATATATATATATATATATATATATATATATATATATATATATACATATATATATATACATATACATATATACATATACATATATACATATATACATATATACATATATATATATATACATATATATATATATATATATATATATATATATATATATATATATATATATATGGTATATAAAATTTTTTAGCTTGAAGTCATTCGTGAAACCGCTAGACTTCATGCACATTCCACTGCAAAGATTTTGCAGCAGGTCCTGGAGGACGCAGTTTAAAACAAACTTTACTTTACATAGTTTTAGCCTCAAAGTACAAACTAAACTTTCAATGTTCTGCAATCAAGAACTTCTTGCAAAATTTTTTAGGGGTAAAAGGGACCTAATTCTACATACAACTTAAACTGACTACTAAGTTTGATAGTGTGTTTTTTAACAATAAGAATTTTATTCCGAGATCCAAAGCTTAGTTGATTTAGAGTTTATTACAACGTTATAATATATGCATAAACAACTTAATTATACCCGCCTTAATATTATATAGTTTTATTTTTGTAACTGGTGAGGGAATTTTAATTCCATTCGTGACGTGAATGTGACCAATAGAATCATAGTATGATGTCAAAATGCAGAGGTTACATGTTAAACAGGGAATAAATCCCGCTAAAGACATATGAACAGAAATGATCCTTCGAATGAATAAGTTCTTGTCCAAAATACGTACCAAATACAATGGCAAGATTTCAGAAAAACATGCATAGGGACCTTACAAGCTTGGCAAAATAAATCGAATATTATGTGATTTCATGAATGAATTTGGATATCAGTTATAACCTGTGAATAAACGCTAATCATTCTAAAGTAAAACGGTCGTGTATTTTTAGATTACATTTTGTAATCTGACAAGATTGAAAAGAACGTACTTGATTTCTTGTTGTAGTAGGTAATATCAAAGGTAGAAAAAGAATGAGAAATGCAAGTGCTAAGTTTAGCCTATAATTCTCATATCGATACACTGCTTGCGTAGTTTTACCTAAATATTATCCCTTCTCCCAGGAAGTTATTTCTTAAAAAAAACCATTAGCCTAAAACAGAAATTAACTTCTGTGTTTTATACATCCTTTTAAATTATACTCTGATGAATACAGTATCCGTGACAAATGGTCAGTTATTATGCATTAATTTTGGATTATTCAGTAAGGTGAAAAGGTTTCACTAAATACGAGCTTGATAATTACAAACTAATTTACAGAGTCTGAGGGAAGAAATGATGCCGTTGCGCAGATTAAGCATAGTAACAGAACTTAGGATTATTTAATGATAGGAAATGGTTCATTCAAGGGAATAAATAACTCCTATTGTAAAGTCTTTTTTTAGTAAAATCCTTACATGTGTAAATCTCTAAAAGGTTTTCATAAATCCGGAAAACTTTTATTATAATTAAAATGAAAAATGCCTAACGGAATCTCGATAAGGCTGAAAAGATTAATTTTTTGCCACACTATTAGGTACAAATTATAGAGCAGGAAAGTCACGTAATAACAGGAAATTGATGCTGTATAGAATATGATGAAAGTAATTCCGCAAATGTAACATTAAACTGTCCTTTTGATCTGAAGAATAATGGAATT
>NC_089751.1:18949634-18982134 GCF_040412425.1 Macrobrachium rosenbergii | reverse complement strand
AATGACTGGATAAATGGGACAGTCACTACAGTAATACCTGGATAAAAGGGACAGTCACCAATGTAGTATTTTGATAAAAGGGACAATTAGTACAGTGATGTTTGGATAAAAGGGACAGTCACCTCAGTAATTCCTGGATAAAAGGGACTGATAACACAGTAATAACTGAATACATGGGACAGTCACCACAGTAATACCTGGGTAAATGGGACAGTCACCACAGTAATGTCTGGATGAAATTGACAACCACCACAGTAATACCTGGATAAAAGGAACAGTCAGCACAGTGATGCATGAATAAAAAGGACAAGCAGCACAGTGATATATGGATAAATGGGACAGTCACCACAGTAATACCTGGATAAAAGGGACAGTCACCACAGTAATGTCTGAATAAAAGGGACAGTTTCCACAGTATAATGACTGGGTAAATGCAATAGAATGCACAGTAATACCTGGATAAATAGTACAGTCAGTACAGTAATCCATGAGTAAAAGGGACAGTCACCACAGTGATACTTGGATAAGTGGAAAGTCAGCAGTGTAATACCTGGATAAAAGGGACATTCACCACAATAACATCCGGATAAATGGGACAGCCATTCACTACAGTCATGACTGGTAAATGGGATAGTCAGTACAGTCATACCTGGATAAAAGGGACAGTCACTGCAGTAATACCTGAATAAATGGGACAGTTACCACAGTAACATACAGATAAATGGGACATTCACCACAGTCAGATTTGGATAAAATAGACAGTTAAGTAATTTTTGGACAAAAGGGACAATCAACATAGTAATTCCTGGATAAAAGGGACAGACAACGCAGTATAACTAGATAAATGGGCCAGTACCACAGTAATACCTGTATAGAAGGGACAGACATAACAGGAAGGCCTGGATAAATGGGACAGTCACCACAGTAATACCTGGGGGATAGTCACCACAGTAATACCTGGGGGACAGTCACCAAAGTAATGTCTGGATGAAATGGACAGTCACCACAGTAATACTTGGATAATAAAAACAGTCAGCACAATAACACATGGATAAAAAGTACAGGCAGCACAGTAATACATGGATAAATGAGACTGTCACCACAGTGATACCTTGATAAAAGGGACAGTCACCACAGTAAAGTCTGGATAAAAGGGACAATCAAAACAGTAATGACTGGGGAAAAGGGATAGTCAGCATAGTAATACCTGGATAAATGGGACAGTCAATGCAGTAATCCATGGATAGCCTAAATGGGACAGTCAGCACAGTAATACTTGGATAAGTGGGAAAGTCAGCAGTGTAATGCCTGGATAAAAGGGAAATTCACCATAGTAACATCTGGATAAATAGGGCAGTCAGTCATCACAATAATGGACAGTCACTACAGTAATCCCTGGATATAAGGCACAGTCAGTACAGTAATACCTGGATAAATGGGACAGTCATTACAGTCATACCTGGATAAACGGGACAGTCACCTCAGTAATACCTTGATAAATGGGACAGTCACAAAAGTAATATATAGATAAATGGGACGGTCAGCAAAGTAAAAATTGTATAAAAGGGACAGTTAGTGTAGTAATTTTTGGATAAAAAGAGCATTCATCATAGTAATTCCTGGATAAATGGGACAGTCACCACAGTAATACTTGGATAAAAGGGACAGTCACCACAGTAATACCTGGATAATAGGGACAGCCAGTACAATAGTACCTGGATGAACAGGACAGTCACTACAGCAGTATCTGGATAAAGGGAACGGTCAGAGCAGTAATAACTGGATAAATGGATATCTAGATAAATTAGAAAGTCAGTGCAGTAATACCTGCATAAATGGGACAGTTCAGTAATACCTGTACAGTCAGTACAGTAATACCTGGCTAAAAGGGACACTCACCGCAGTAATAAATGTTTACATGGGACAGTAACTACAGTAATATCTGGATAAATGGGACACTTAGAATAGTAATATTTGGATAAAAGAGACAGTTGGTACAGTAATTCCTGGATATATATATATATATATATATATATATATATATATATATATATATATATATATATATATATATATATATATATATATATATATATATATATTTATATATATATATATATATATATATATATATATATATATATATATATCTAAATATATATATATATATATATATATATATATATATAATATATATATATATATATATATATATATATATATATATATATATATATATCTAAATATATATATATATATATATATATATATATTATATTATATATATATATAATTATATATATATATATATATTATATATATATACTATATATATATATGTATATATATATATATATATATATATATATATATATATATATATTGATATTAGTATGGTGTTTGTACCAACATATCTTTTACAATTAATTTAAGTCGTCTCATTCATTGAGATATTAATTGAAGTAAACATAACTGACGGTGACTGTCCCTTTTTAGTCGTACCAGTGGTGATACATGACATACAGACACACACACACACACACACACACATATATATATATATATATATATATATATGTGTGTGTGTGTGTTCATCCAGGTATATTGTATAGTGTGTATTACTGTGGTGTACTATGTACACACATACATATATAACTGACACAACCCAGCACTGCATAACTGGAAAAATTTGAATATACTCCAATTTAAATATTATTTTTGACAGCATTTATCCTTGTTTTGACTGTCCCTTTTATCCACATATTAATATTCTGACTGTCATATTTACCACATATTACTGTGGTGGATATATGGAACAGCCACCACAGTAATATGTGGTAAATATGACAGTCAGAATATTAATATGTGGATAAAAGGGACAGCAAAAACAAGGAGGTGCTGCAAAATTTTTGGAGTCCTTCAAATTTTTCCCATGAAGTGCTGGGTTGTGTCAGTTATATATGTATGTGTGTGTACATAGTACGTGCACACACACTATACATATATACATATATATATATATATATATATATATATATATATATATATATATATATATATATATATGTGTGTGTGTGTCTGTATGTATGTATCACCACTGGTACGATATAACCTTGTCGTTATGTTCTTCAATTACGTTCAATGAATGAGCGATTAAATTAGTTGTAAGATATGTTTCACAAACACCACACTAATATCAATATATATATATATATATATATATATATATATATATATATATATATATATATATATTATATATATATATATATATATATATATATTATATATAATATAATAATATATATATGCATATGTACATATAAACTAAGTGTGTGTATATACAGATAGACTGACATTATATATACATACATACATACATATATATATATATATATATATATATATATATATATATATATATATATTAAATATATATATACATATATATATGTGTGTATCTAAATATATATATATATATATATATATATATATATATATATATATATATATATATATATATATGTATATGTATCTATATATATATATAAAATATATATATATATATATATATATATATATATATATATATATATATATATATATATTTCACCAGTGGTAGGCCATAATCTTGTTATAATCTCAAAGTACGTTCGATGTATAGGCGATTAAATTAGTGTTTATGTTATCACAAACACCCATACTAATGAAAATATACTCTATATGACGAGTATATATGTGTATACATATATATATATATATATATATATATATATATATATATATATATATATATATATATATTCTTCTTCTTCTTTTAACGTGCTTTTATTCCCATTTTTGTATGGGGTAAGCACGATGCCTTCTTTTGAAGGACTTTTTGATTTGGCTTTGGGGTAGACCTGTGGTCTCGATCGGCTGCCCTGCCTGACATCGCTTACACCCCGGCACGTATGTTTCATGTATCATACCCGACCCAACGCCGTTTCTTCCCAGCAGCGAGAAGTTATTGCGCGGGTATGGCGAGAGTTCGAGACGTGTGAGATGTTTGTTATGTTTTTAGAAGGTGTTGTAGTGGCTTTGTTTTGTGTGTGTATTTAGTCTGTAACATCCATTTGCGTTTTAAGCAAACCTATCCGTTGATTACATATATAATCCCGGGATGTCTACACGGATAGCAAAGTGTCTGCCTCTCTGATCAGTCGGCTGCGGGTTTGAACTCGCGCCACAGACCTCTACGAAGTCCGAAGCTGCTGCTGTAACCGACTGAGCCATCGAGGCTCTATATATATATAGGCTATATACATATATATATGATGTATGTATGTATATACATGTATATATACACACAAATAATTATATATTTACGCAAACTGTGGCCACATTTAAATACGATCACTTTTTCAGTTGACTTAGTCTAGAAAAGAAACAATTGGCAAACGTAAGTAACAATTTAAAAAGTTATTTGATGCACTCGCCTATGCATCTGCTAATAAATAAATAAATAAATATATATATATATATATATATATATATATATATAAATATATATATATATATATATATATATAAATATATATATATATATATATATATATATATATATATATATATATAGACTATATGTGTGTGTGTGTAAATTGTGGCCACATTCAATTGTGATAATTTTTCCATTCGAGTTCGTCTAACAAAAACAAAAAAAAAAAAATGGCAAGAGTAAAACTAAAAAAAGTTATTTGAAACACTCAGCCATGCATCTAATATATATATATATATATATATATATATATATATATATATATATATATATTATATATATATATGTATATATATATATATATATATATATATATATATATATATATATATATATATATATATAAATTGCAGTCAGGGGCAGGAATACTCTGGAGATTCACACTTCCTTTATATATATATATATATATATATATATATATATATATATATATATATATATATATATATATATATATATATATATATATATATAAAATTTATATACATATACATATATATACGTACAATTTAACCACATTTAAATACTATCATTTTTCTGTTGAATTCGTCTAACAAAGAAACAAGGACAATAATAAGTAATAAAAAAAAGTTATTTGAAGCACTCACCTATGCATCTACTAATATAAATTATATATGCAGTATATATATATATATTATATATACATATATATATATATATACATAAAATGTGACCACATTTAAAATCGATCATTATTATCCGTTGAGTCCATCCAGAAAAAAACAATGGCAAGGGTAAAAATCAATAAAAAAAATTCATTTGTAGCATTCACCCATGCATCTACTAACACACACACCCATACACACATATATTTGTTTATATATATAAATATATGTATATATATATATATGTATATGTATATATATATATATATATATATATATATATATATATATATATATATATATATATATATATACGTGAATTGTGGCCACATTCAAATACAATAATTTTTTCAGGTGAGTTGGTCTATCAAAGAAACAATGGCAAGCGGAAGACACAATTTAAGCAAAAGTTATTTGTTACACTCACCCGCCCTTTCCTTTCGGCATCTCTTTAAGCCTATCGAGGATAGAATTCGCCAATTTCTGCAGGGGGAAGGGTTCAAAGCTGCCCCAGATCGAGTGTAAGGCGGTTTAAGTTTTGCAAGGGTTGTTTGCTGCTCTTCAAGAAGACTTGGTCGCTGCCCAAAGGTTTTCTACTGGGGACAAATCTGGAGAGCTGCTTGGATAAGACTTAATATAGTTAACTGGCAATCGTTTAGCCAATCAGTGACGTAATAACTGGCGAGAGTAAGAGAATCACTGATGTAATTGGCGGCGTGGCACCTCTCACAGGCCTGCTGCATAATGGATGTTCCCCGATTTCTCATAACGAGGATTCCAAAACGTAGCCTAGGCCTAACTACGTTACCTAAAATCTCTGTTGACGTGCTTGCTGTTGGTAGTAAACAACACCCAACACCGTAACATACTGGGAGAACTTGACCGTGAGTGCAACGTATTTAAGCCCCAGCTTAGTCCTATCATTATGAGGCACCATCCACCTTTCACCCCACTCTTCACACACGTGAAATGTAGCCTTCCCCATCCCCTCTCTGCTTGGTGTACCTGGATGGTACGTGCGGATACGTGTCCAAGCAGTTAAATATTATATGCTTTTAATTTCCTTGCACTAGTCAAGGCTGGTCGTCTATATGCCGTTTCCTATGCATGACAGTTTGAGGAGAAAGCTTAAGGGACTCCATGACCAAGAGCAGGGTATTCCCAACCCCGGCTAGACGCCATGAACTTGGCGACTAGCCGTCAGACAGTTCAATCACCTACGCCACTTTGCTTCACAATTTCACTTGTTTTTCACCCCACCTTACGACATTCAGTTACAGGGACTATATCATGGATGGTACGCTTCTTAGCCATGTTACACATTCATGATACAAGCACAATCAAGCAGGAACACCGTCGACTTGCCACACACTTCGGTAATACACAAACGCGAATAAACTTGGAATGGACGCCGGGAAACTACTGATCCACTTCCTAAGTTCCTGTCACTTGCGCTTGGGGTGGGGGGAAGGTGGGGTGGGGGGAAGGTGGGGTGGGAGGATGGGTTGTCGTAAGTTGACAATTAACCATTTTTTGCTCGTAGATTTTTTTCTCGAGATAAAAATTGTATGGGAAATCTCTCCATAATTATAGTGGGTTTCATTTCATTTGTTCACTCGGGTAGCACGTGAGTGACTGATATTCAGTTTCCGAAATCGTTGGCTCATTGTGATAAATATTAAACTATTTTTCCAAAAACGCATTTGAATGTTTATATAGACAAAGAACCCTCGCCCCTACTGATATAATTCGTAAAGATATCGACATTTATTATTTTTCAATATTATAATATACCAACACAAGTACACGAAGGACTAGGTTGTATCCAACATTCTACTCAGACCAAACGCAAACGAACGACGAGCTTCCGGCCATTATGATTGATCATAGTATAGCCCAGACCACTCTTAGACCTATGCTCAAAAATTATTCAAATCATATTTTCTTGGTATTCAAATTTTATTCTACGTGTAGTTTTATTGCGTGGGTATGGAAATAACTTTATTATAATACCAAATATTGTTTACCTCTAAAACATGAAGCGAAGACAAATGAAGCTAGGCCTATGCAATTGATTCGCCAGGTATTTTATTTTACTATCCTTCTTTTAAGCACACATTCATTCCATTTCAGTCAGAAATTACTCTTTTATTGTAACCTTTATTTATCATTCTATCTAATTATCGCTCCAATTCCCAACAATGAAAAAAAGTGTTATGTCTAGGCTAGCCATTTATACCGTATGTTAACAACAGGATGACGGGAACTGAAAGGGATTTTAAACTTTCGTTGGAAAAGTTATTTAGCCCAATAGTCCCGAAAGTGCCCGAGCACTGAGCTAATATAATTATTTATATGCTCAAGAAAAAGTTACATAAATATGCAGAGTATTCTGGAAAGAAAAACCACTATACCATAGCTATCAAGCAATTTTAGAACTGAAATACCCCGCCTTCCCGCCAATGCAGTAGTGGTTTTTCATTCACCTCCCACGTCCTAGGCAGCCTCATAGACAACGCTATTCCTTGCTATTTCGAATATTAACCTACTCGTAATTTACATGCAAGAAATTATTAAAATACCTATTACCCGCACCCGTATAGCCATGTGTCTTTTTATGTACCTACAGTGAGATAAAACATATAATTGTTTAAAGTCCGTCGTCTACTGATTGGTCGTTGTGCTTATCGGGTGAGCCATGTGTTTCGCCTACAAGGTCATCAGAAATCCCATCTTGCTACATAGGTCCAGCGCCCTTTGCATCCAGGTGGATAGCAGGACGTATTGTGATGCCGTCTGGGCGTTAAGGGTGGGTTTGTATTTTCTCGTCCAATTACTATTGTTACTTGTATTGATAAAATTAAAGAAACCCACCCTATAAACGTCCAAGCGGCATGACACTACGTCCAACCATCCACCAGTAGGCAAAGGACGCTGGTAGATTTAGTTGTATCCCTCAGCTGAGGACGGTGAGATTGACACCGAAAGAAGTAAAAAATGCGCCGAAGTTTCTTCGGCGCAATCGAGTTTTCTGTGCAGCTGCTGCAGCGTATAATCAAGGCCACCGAAAATAGATCTATCTTTCAGTGGTCTTGCTATAACGCTGTATGAGCCATGGACTATTCTATACTGTTGCCAGAAGCACGATTATGGCTAACTTTAGCCTTAATAAAATAAAAAAAAAAAACTACTGAGGCTAGAGGGCTGTAATTTAGTGTTTGATGATTGGAGGGTGAATGATCAACATACCAATTTGCAGCCCTCTAATTTCAGTAGTTTTTAAGATCTGAGGGCGGACAGAATAAAGTGCGGACGGACAGAAAAAGCCTGCACATTAGTTTTCTTTTACAGAAAACTAACTATTTACGAAAGTCATGCTTCCTGTATTGGAATATAGGCAGAAAACATCCACAGGTTTTTCTAGTTCCTACACATACACAAAAAGATTATCAGGTCCTCGGTGAAATTTCTTAATGATGTCATTTACTCATCTTTTATGTTCTATTTCTGTTCTAGTACCTCTGATACATTATATGTCCTGTACTTCAGAGGTCCTCGTCAACTAATTCTACACAATGCTTCCAAACTCTTATACATTTTTTTTTATTAACACCTACTTCTAATATCCTTTTCCTAACTCATAGTATTACTTCATTCGCGGATATGAGATAACCGTGTAACTTTATCTTTGATTGTTTCAGATAATTTAAACAAGCCAGTCACTCTCCTACCTGCACATTCTGACAATGCTTCGCTTCCATTGTAACAAATCTTCTGTTAGTCTGAGTCCTCAACAATTATCACATAACACAAAATCTCCCTTTTGTTTAAAAACTTTTAACACCAAGCCTTTCTTCCCAGTCTTTTGGTAATACTCCCTGTTCTCTGTTTGCTGTCAACAGTCCCTGTATCCAATTCTTCCTCAAGCCGCACTTACCTCTAAGGATTGCACCTCCATCACCGGCCCCTCCATCATCCACACCTCGCTCAAATCCCCCTCTCTTATTTTCCTTGTTTAAAAAAATCCCTATAATAATCTAACTGTCTTTGTTTTAGGTCATCGTCTTTATTCAAGTTTAGTTAAGTATATATCTTAGTTTAACCAGACCACTGAGCTGATTAACAGCTCTCCTAGGGCTGGCCCGAAGGATTAGATTTATTTTACGTGGCTAAGAACCAACTGGTTACTTAGCAACGGGACCTACAGCTTATTGTGGAATCCGAACCACATTATGACGAGAAATGAATTTCTATCACCAGAAATAAATTCCTCTAATTCTTCATTGGCCGGTCGGAGAGTCGAACGCTGGGCCAACAGCGTGCTAGCCGAGAGCTCTACCCATCCCTCCAATAAAGAACTGATATTTCTTATTCTGTCACTGATGACACCTGACTGACCTAGATCTGATCTGGTCTTTGGTTCCTTTGCATTGGTATTCTGTAAGTACATTTCTCACCTTATTTTGTTCCTAACTTTCTTTTGTTCGTAACCTTATTTACAACTCTGTAGCCTTTCCAGTGGCTATACCCGATATTTACTTAGTCACCATCTCGACAATTCCTCAAGTCTCATCTTCTAGTCTGTGAAAGCCCTTGACTTCCGCCTAACTGAATTTTGTACCTCTCGATTCCACCAACACCTTTCTCTCCCTTTTGATACCCTATAGTCACTTGTTCGCCCAACTGCTTCTTCTGCACGTATTACACATCTATTTTATATCATTCCAAATACTTTCTGCGCTACCAAATCCCTCCTTTCTTAGATTAATTTGAACTTGATGCCTTGGTATCACTTACCTCATATATACAAACAGATGTGTATGTCTGTGTGTGTATATATATATATATATATATATATATATACATATATATATAAGTATATATATATATATGTATATATATATATACACACACACACACACACACACGCACGTGTGTATGTGTTTATACTCGCCTGAAATCCTGTAAAAGAGAGGAAATAAAAAAGGGACGATTATGCAAATGGTACTCCTTTAATATCACCGGGAAATTGATTTAATATGTAAGAAACGTATTTACCTCTTTTGTTTTTCATCAAACTTTGGATTAACGTTTGGGAAGACTGCGTCCAATCATTTCCTAGATAAAACTATACTGACACTTTAAATGATATATCAAAATATACCTATTCGTTTACCATTTTTCTTAATAGAAATGAACACCTGGGATGGAAATGGGAGAACGTCTGTGTTATGAAAGGAAATGCTTGAGGTCAAAGACAGAGAGAGAGAGAGAGAGAGAGAGCAAATGCCAAAGATTCGTCAAGCATTCATGAATATAAAGGCTTTATTAAGGCAGAGTACTGAGACCCAAGTACTTTCCATACAAGTAAAAGTATACCTTAGTTTAACCAGACCACTGAGCTGATTAATAGCTCTCCTAGGGCTGGCCCGAAGGATAAAGAAGACCAAAATTACAAATGCCGAGGAAGAAGAAAACGCCTCTGGGTTAGAGGCTATTTGTACTCGGGAAGGGGAAGACGACTTAATGATGAAAGGCTTCTTTTTTTTTTTTTTAGAACAATTTACATTTCCTTCAGATGAGAAATGGTGATTAATTCGTCGAGATGATAAAGGGGTCATTGAAATGTAATGGGACCCAACTGGGATTTATAAATGGAGAGAGAGAGAGAGAGAGAGAGAGAGAGAGAGAGAGAGAGAGAGAGAGAGAATTGGATTTGATACTTTTCATACCAAACAGGAAAATTACATGTAATTTTCATTAATTAACTTTTTAACTTGGATGATACAGGACAGTTTCAATTGAAGCTCAAACTACTCTGCAAATACCGAGCGTTTCCCAAGATAATCACTTTGAGCCTGCATGGGAGATTTTTTTCACTTTACTGAGTAAGAAATTTACTCTGCCATCTCCCCATCTCTCTGCTCATCCAGGAACTTATTGTTTTGACATTAGCAAGTGTTATGTCATGCAGATATAGTTGCCGCTGGTCGAGTTATACTCGTGTATGCAACGTGCATTACAAATACTGGCTGAGAGAAATGCATGAATTCAATGAAGATATCCGGTGAAATATTGCGACACAGTCGTCATCGACGCATACAACAGATCTTCTCAGTCTCTGTAATATTTGTAAGTAAATGAATGAAGCAACACATATAAACAGTTACTGTTTAATGATATGCTCCCACAGAGAACGCCTGAGTATTAACCGATAACGTATAATTTTGCTTTGTTTTAATATAACCTAAATATGTGTATATATATATATATATATATATATATATATATATATATATATATATATATATATATATATATATATATATATATATATATGTGTGTGTGTGTGTGTGTGTGTGCGTGTGCGTGTTGTGCGTGTGTACATACGTACGTACACACACATATATATATATATATATATATATATATATATATATAATTCTTTTAGCATTGTCTCATGTGCTATCGGAGTTAACCTAACCTGCATAATTTATTTTTATTTGTTACTTATTTTTACTTATTAGCTAGTACATCGATTATATTTACTTGTTTAATTATGATCTAGAGGTTAACATCTATGGTCTATGGTCAACAGATTACTGTTCTAGCGGTACCGGCGCAGTGACTATTTGTACCTTCTCAGTGCTTTGGATACCATGTTGATCTGTTGGATGCGTAGATAGCGGTTGTGTCGTAATATTTCAACCGAAATCATCGTAGACTTCATCTTCTCTCTCTCTCTCTCTCTCTCTCTCTCTCTCTCTCTCTCTCTCTCTCTCTCTCAGTTAGAATTAGTAATATAGAAGTATAGTTATATAATGATATCAGAGGTACAATGGCCATAAATCTTTCGTGCTTTCATTTATTTCAACGAATTCGTTATTCGGATAGTTCGAGTAGATAAATCATCTTTATGCGTAAGATGTGCGGATAATTTACATATGCATAGCACAGTTATATTGACGTTACAATAATTATTTAAGTTGTCATAGTTTAAACTGCCTCATTATCTACTATATTTATTGTTTTCTGTACGTTACCTTCTGTCTGTGTTATGATACCAGCCGAACAAAATTGCGGTAATCATTTCTGAAAAGTCCTCTTCATCTGATTTGATTATATTATGAAATGTATGAAGTTGGCTTTTTGTTAATGACTTGGCATTTTATCTTGCTGTCGTTACCATGTTGTATCCCTCATTCTGGTGATCAGCAAGTCTATATTAACAAAGTGTACATGATTCGGATGATTTATTTGTCCATAAACAGGTGAAATACAAGTTCCTTTCATGCTTAATGCGAGGAAGTCTGTTACGATTTTATAATGATGTAATTATCTGACACCTAATGGAGCAACAGCCATATTTATAAAGGCATTGTTCTAAATTAAAGATTTTCAGTCGTTCCGTTTCATAACATTTCTGTCATTGCATTCTATACAAGCCTAAAATTTCGTAAGGTCAGAGAACAAAACAGATACGAGGAAGGGAATAATGAACCTACGTTTAGATTTCCTTCGATATCCAAAAGTGTTAATTGAAAAGGTCAACTTTTTTTGGGTTTTCCATTACATAATTTCGTTGAACTTTTATAATTAGTGCGTGTCCCAAATCTAATTTCTTTCACTGACCGTTAAAATAAATTGTTTTAAAGCAACTGAATATACGAGAGCATGAGCAGAGAAAAACATCACGTTGACGAGATAGGACTAGTGAACTTGTTTCCCCCCCGTTTGGAAGAAATTCTGAAGAGGTGGACCATACGGACGCATATCCTCCCTCACCTTATATGGGAGAGGGGGTAATTATCCAATACCCTTCATCCTACGGCTATCCTTGACATTCTTTTCGCCAAGAGCTCTTTTGATATTCACAACACCATCATTCTCGACGCTCGCCTCGTCCCCGGACACAAAAGACTTCTTATCCTGAATAGAATTCTTTAGAGACCCTAACGCGGAGGGAAGCTGATTCTGTTTTCGTCTTTTTTTTTTTATTACTAAATAATTAAAGCTGATCCAACATTTTCCTCTGAGATCGGGTTTGCAGTGGTGAGTGATAAATGAAATGATGGATAGCCTCCAGTACCCTAACAAGCTTGTCAACATAATTTGTTCTGTATCTTCCTTTAAATAGCGATTGGTGTATCAATCAGCTGGAGTGCCAGTATATTCTCCATTTAGGTAAAATGAGGCGTTTAAGTTATTTGTACATGATCAGTCCATTATTGACCTTGAAACTTTTCTAGAATGAAATCAACGCTGGGATTATTAATACACTGCCAAAATCGAAGACCTATTACACATATATGAAAAAAACCCAAATTTTGGGATCTTATTCTTACAATTCGGAGAATTCTCAATTATGCATAAATGAAGTTAATTCAGAAGACTCCTCCCTGACTCATTTTATATATTTTTATTTCCTTGAGGGACAGGAGAATCATGTTTGTGTACAGGTACCAGATTCCCTCCCCACCGAAGAAAGAAAAATTTGTATACAAAAAAACATTATCAGTAAAGTGAAATATCAGCTTTATGAAATACTAAAGCCTCTTTCTTTTTGTACACTCACCCCTCGTCCTGGTTACCTGGTGCCTGTGATAATCTGAATTACGATTTAACCAGGACATTTATATTATATTAGATATCCACCTCAGATTCTCTAAAAGCTAAAAATATACATTCATGTCGATAAAAACAATAGTATAGAGTACCTTCCAAATACTGAACTTATAAACATGGTAAATATGAGGCAAATTTTGAATACTTTCGTGCTGAAGGTATAGTTGTCTATCTCCAAATTGGATTGCAGTTTCTTTATAAAAACAAAAATCTCTAATAATAGTAGCTTGGTTTAAAACCGACCTTTACTTAACGTTCTAAAATCAGAATGATCAAAACCAAAGTTACAAAAGTCGTCATATCTATCTCTTATGGAAGACTGAGGTGGCTTACCTAGAGGTTAAAAGGTAGTGTTAGCATTATCATCCTGTACACTGTATAGTTTTTATTTTTTTTATTTTTGCTTTATTTCATGCTTTCCTCAAACCAGAGCATCACTTTCGTTTTCAATATAACTGTAAAAGAAAACTATTGTGCGGGCTTTGTCTGTCCATCCGCGCTTTATTCTGTCCGCACTTTTCTTCTGTCCGAATTTTTTTTGCCAACATTTTTCTATCCGCCCTCAGATCTTAAAAACTGCTGAGGCTAGAGCGCTGCAAATTGGTATGTTGATCATCCACCCTCCAATCATACGGCATACCAAATTGCAGCCCTCTAGCCTCAGTAGCTATTACTTTATTTAAGTTTAAGTTAGCCATAATCGTGCTTCTGACAACGCAACAACACAGGACACCACGGCCAGCTGAGAGTTTCATGGGCCGCTGCTCATACACTATTATACCGAGACCACCTAAAGACAGATCTGTCTTCGTGGCCTTGATTATGCGCTGCACAGAAAACTCGATTGCGCCGAAGAAACTTCGGCGCATATTTTACCTTTTTTTTTTTTTTTACATTCTAGTTGAAGGATCATCATCAGTTAGGACTTATTTCTGTCATCATTAAACAACTCGTCACCTTCGTCGTCACTCTGATTTTCTATGACATTTTCTGGAAGGAAAGCATCGTTAAAAAAAAAACCTCTTTTTTATTTTATATTTATTCTAACATTTTTTGTAATGGAAATATTATTATTATTATTATTATTATTATTATTATTATTATTATTATTATTATTATTATTATTATTATTTTAAGGCTTGCAGCATGTATCTCAATCACGTCTATCATCAAATAAGGTCCTCATTTTCCCCTCCATAAATAATTATGCCATTGTCTGGGGTGGAAAAATCGTCATCATATCAGACTTATAGCTTTTTTTATAGAATGCTGTCGTCATCAGTCAGGGTCATCACTTTCGTCTTTATTATGAATAATTGTTTTTCGTACCAATGTTTGTAATGGCAGTATCATCAGATCAACGATATACCGCAGTTCTTACTGAATTAACATTCCAAAATATGCTTAATTCTGGCCAGTCTTTTTTCTCATTTTACAGTGCTGAATAATATGCGACCATTTTCAGTTTTGTTATGTTCCAAAAATTTTTGAAGAAAATGGGATGCCTAATTCTTTAATAATTATGCATGATTATTTTTCTGGAATCCTTTAATTTTACTACATTTTTCATTAATTATGCATAGCGATCAGTATTGAGTTTGTACCCATAAGTAGGCTATCATTACTGCGAAGGTGATTTAATGTCCTTGAGAGAGTAAAATTCGGTTAAATACCATATCTGGATAATTCCTTATATTTCATAGATTATGAATGTTGAATGAATTTTCGATTTTCAAAATCATGCCAGGTGATGATAAATGTTAAACGAAAACTCTTTTTTTTTTTCATTTATCTTTGTTTGTCAACGCCCAATTTCTCTGTCACTGAAGTGGTACAAAAAAAGATTTTGACCATGGAAAATAATTTCTGCTTCGTAGTTGGTATCAGATAGTATACCAAGGTTCGGTTACTATGGTAGTGCCAGTTGTGAAGTAAAATCTGAACATAAAGATAATCTGCTATGAATGTTCGCGAATTATGGATGTGTGCTGTAACTTTTTAAGATGGTCGTTTTAGCAGTATGTTTAATAAAATTTATGGTAAACCAATGAACTTTCTTGCATCCTAATTAGCTTTGCTTTTTCTTTGTTGGAAGGTTTTACTATTCATTAATAAATACGGAGAATTCTTTTTTAGTTTGTTCCGTGACGCTATTTCATGTAAATGATTTATACTTGCAAACCAACAACTGGATCTACAAAAGACAAAATATAAATTTAGTTTCACTTCATTACAGTAATTTTGACTAAATAAGAGAAACACTATCAATATATTGGGGATCTTAGGCAAACAATATTCCAAGAGATGTTTGTGCGTCGGAGTAAAATTTATCTTCCTTCAGGGAAAAGCTGTTGGTGCTGCCTTGTTGAAGGTAAGATTACATAATCCTTCCCTTTGCTGGACTTCGCTACTCTCAACGCTGTAATACTTCAAAGAATGTGTCGGAAATAACACGGACGAATTTCACAAGGATTCATATTCTCATCTCTCCATCTTTGATCGTAAGCAGACCGGAAAGCAAGAGAATCTAATTAAGGGCTCTCAAGTGAAATTTCTGTAATTAGACCCTGGTTAATGAGAAATATGGCACTGATTCAGGTGTAGAAAGAAATGGTCACAGAAATGTTGCACGTGTAATGCAATCTCATTCATAAGGGTCCCTTTGGGACGGTTCAGGAAATTAACGAACCTCATTTTAATTGAATTCACTCTAATGGAAATTATGTCAAACGTATTACAAACGAACTTTGAATTTTTTCAAATTGTTCACATTCCCTTTTCTGATAAGAAACCTTGGATGGTCCTTAAATGCCGGAGGATCCGTTATCACAGTCTTTCAGAAACCCTTGAAATTAATGCCATTTGTGAGAATATCTTGTGTCCTAGATTAGGAAATAGGCCATTATCTTACATCTAAGAATGGCTCTGTACTGAGCATCTCTCCTTGTTTGACAAATCTAGTGAGGCCTACTAATCTTTTTATTCTTTTCAAATTGCAGGATTATTTGTATAAAAGAACAAGAGTTTTATTTCACTTTTTAGATTAATTATCTGTAAAGGATATGTTTCATCTGGTGAATGAATACAATTCAGGTGCACTGGAGATTTCATAGTACAGTGAATAGCATTTCTGAATCAGAAAATTCAACTGAACTAGAATGCATTCTGCAGGAGATCAAATATCCAACATAACTAAACATTTTTTATATTATATTTTGAAGCAACATACATTTTTATCACATAAAAAAATTATTACTTACAATTATATTTTCATAATTATTAATTATACATGCCAGGATGTCCCAGTATTTTTAATGAGTATTGTTGCTGAATATCTGAAAATATTTTGCATGTGCGGTGATAATTAAAACTTCTGTATTATTACGGAGCACATTATCACAAACTTTCTTAATGAGACAAATTACGATCGCCTGCTGTATACAGATTAACTATAAAATAAGTAAATTAATATAAATGCAATCACAATAGCACTCACTGCACTCAAAATTTCCATGAATAAGTTTCAATGAAAAAGTAATTGAAAATGTCATCTGTCAGTAGGACAACCAGTATGAAATTTGATTGTCAATATATAGTCTTGTTATTAGATAGTTTATCATTATTATCTGTGCAATAGAAGAGAGAGAGAGAGAGAGAGAGAGAGAGAGAGAGAGAGAGAGAGAGGCAGTGGGTCAGATAGTAAGATAAGTTAATCGGGATATTTCAGTCATTCTTCTCGACATACGCAAGTACGAGGATTAGGAACTGTTCAAGGTTGATGGCTACATTGGAAAATATATATATATATATATATATATATATATATATATATATATATATATATATATATATAAATATATATATATATATATATATATATATATATATATATATATATATATATATATATATATATATATATATATATATATATATATATATATATATATATATATATATTATCTCGCCCTAGAGTATCTTTAACATGTCACTTCATGCAGATTATTTTTGCTTATTTTTTCCTTCCTAATTTGGTCTTACATGAAATTTTCCATGACTTAGTTTATATGCTTTATTACCATTCATCCTTACCACAATCTTATATAAAATATATAAAATTCGAAATATTGTAGAAGTTTTTATATAAAACAGATAAACTATGAAATATGAAAGAAGTTCCTCTATGAAAATATGCCACTGCCTCGATTATAAAGTACTTACTGATAAAAATTAATTCACCTTATCTAAGAATACTATGCATGTAGGCAATCAGGCACATACACACACACACACACACACACACACACACACACACACGCACGCACGCACGCGCGAGCGCTGTCACTCTGACACATATATTGTAAATTTGCGCCACCATGTATCAGTTCTCTCAAAATGCTCGAAACCTGTTTTACAGTTTCACCAGTGTTTAATTTTTCTTTGCAGGTTATATATATATATATATATATATATATATATATATATATATATATATATATATATATATATATATATATATATATATAAATATACATATATATATATATTAACCGCAAAGAAAAGCTAAACAATGGGTGGGAATTGAAACCGATTTCGACCTTTGTAAGAGAACTGATACATAGTGACAGAAATTTACATTATATGCCAGAAAATACATGTGCGCAGAAATTTACAATATATGTGTAAGTGTGTGTGTGTGTGTGAACTAATTTTTATCAGTAAATACTTTATAATCGGGGCAGTGGCATATTTTCTTAGAAGAACATCTTTCATACGTCATATTTTATATATTTTATATAAGATTGTGGTATGGATGAATGGTAGTAAGTAGCATATAAACTAAGTCATGTAAAATGTCATGTAAAACCAATTTAGGAAGGAGAAAATGAGCAAAGAATATAAACTGCGAAGTGACATGTTAGAGATTCTAGAGCCTGATAATAATCAGAGACACTTTCTCTCATACACCAAAATCTGTTGCCTTACATAACGATACGATTAAAAATCTTTTAAGAAATTCTTATACCACCTGTGAACTGCTGTGTTGTTTCTTGTTCTAAAAACAACATTCGTGTTAACATATAATCTTCAATGCATATTGAAAGAATACCTAAAGACCTGTTATTCAGAGAACTCAACCTTGAAGCCATATATATTAGATAAAATTTTACAATATATATACATATATATATATATATATATATATATATATATATATATATATATATATATATATATATATATATATATATATATATATAATGTTCAAAAGAGCTTTTCAGAGAATATTGCGTAAATAGTCATACCTTTATATAATATAATTTCACATTTATTAAAAATATGCTTTTTTCAAAATCTTAGTATAATACATAATATAAAATCATTATGAATTAGATATCTAATTTTTACTTTGACGACTCACTCAAAATGAGAATACTCCATTTTAAAAATGTTGTTGAACCTCTAAGAAAAAACGTTCAACTAAAAACTGCTTTAGGAACGCTATTGTTTGTCTACATAGCCGAAGGAACAATAATAGTAAATAATTGAATATTTTGCCAAATAGCTTTTGTAATCAAACAGCCCACGTCAGGGAATTGTCTTCCTTCTTAAGAATGCTTTGTACGCAGTATTCTTCACAGTGCACCATACTTCCTTTCCTGAACCTCAGCCTTACCGTACATACCTAACCAGTTCTTCTGGCCTTATCATGGGCCACTCCCAAAATCGCCCAGAGACAAACCTGGTACAATAGCCGCCACCCTATCACCACGATCAAACTGAAACGTGACAATTCAATTTACGACACTATTATAGAGGAAGGAATGCGTTTACGGCGTTGCAAAAGATAAATCTTAAAAAAATAATTTGACCCCGGGCGTAGCGCTGGGTAACTTGAAGAGGGAACACGAACTGTGGAAAGAAAAATATAAAACTTGGACGAGAGAAAAAATTCTTTGGATAATGCTTGCAACGTTATTTGTTGGTATATATATATATATATATATATATATATATATATATATATATATATATATATATATATATATATATATATATATATATATATATATATATATATATATACAGTTGAGTGAAATACCAGCAGAAGAGAGATTAATTATTGGTGGTGACATGAATGGACATGTGGAAAGACCAGAGAGGGTATTGAGGGGGTGCAGGGTGGCTGGGGAGTTGGAGGGAGAAATAACGAGGGAGAGAGAGTTGTGGACTGCGTAATGTCATTTGGCTATTGTAAACAACTGGTTTGAAAAGAAAGAAAATCAGTACATCACATACAAGAGTGGAGCAGGAGAAAGTTAAACTGACTTCCTCATGTGCAGAAAATCACATCTGAGAGAGGTGAGAAATTGTAAAATTTTAAATGGAGAATGTGTGGCAGCACAGCACAGCACAGGGTGGTGGTAATGGACTTGGAAATAAGGAACACAGTAAAAGATAGGCCTGTACGTGTCCCATCAACAGTCAAGTGATGGAAGCTGAAAGAAGAGAAGGAAGCGAGGCAGGAATTTAAGGAGAGAGTATTGAAGGAAGACAGATTGGTAGAGGGAGTGCAAGAATGGTGGAATAACAACGGTACGGTGATAAAGAGAGTGGGTAGAGAGGTGTTAGGAAAGACATCAGGAAAGAAACCTCCTGATGATAAGGAAATCTGGTGGTGGAATGATGAAGTGAAAGAGGTGGTGAACGCCAAAAAAAAGATGCAAAAAAGATCTCGGAAAAGTATGGACAACAAGAGGATAAGGAAAGGTACCAAAGACATAAGAAACAAGTAAAGAAGGCAGTCGCACAAGAAAAGGAAAGAGCATTAGATGACATGTACGAAGAGCTGGAGACAATTGAGGGGGAGAGCAAAATTCACAGAATTGCAAAGCCGAGGGACAAGAACACCAAAGATTACTCCCATATAAAACAGGTTAAGGATGGGAATGGAGTAGCTTTACGCAACGAGGATAAGATAAAGAAGAGATGGAAGGAATATTATGAACACCTGTCAAAGGAAGAAAATCCTAGAAAATTCTTTGAAGATGGATTCCAGAACATATTAGTAGACAGGAAGTAAAGAAGGCACTGAAGAAGATGAAAAATGGTAAGGCAATAGGACCAGATGGAATTCCTGCAGAGGTGTGGAAGAGCCTGGGAGAAGAAGGAATAGACATGTTGTGGGACCTAGCAAAGAAAATATACAGTCAGGAAAAGATACTGAAAATCTGGGAAAGAATAATGGATCAAAGAATTATAGAGGAAACATCTGTATGTGAAGAACAGTTTAGTTTCATGCCAGGAAGAGGAACGACAGATGCAGTGTTTGCCCTCCGACAGATGATGGAAAAACACCGGGAAAAGCAGAAAGGACTGCACATAGTATTCATAGATTTGGAAAAGACATATGATAAGAGTCCCACGCCAAGAGGTTTGGAGGTGTATGCGAGTAAAGGGAACACCGGAGAAGTATGTGAGGTTGGTCCAAGATATGTATGAAGGAGTAAAAACGCAGGTTAAAAGCAGTGTTGGGTTAACTGAATAGATACTAGTTAGCAGAAACTTCACTTATTTTTACTTCAAGACTGACCAGCTCAGGCAAAACCGTCAGCCGATAAAAATCAGAGAATAGACTTAAATCCAGAATTGTTTCCATTTTTCTGTTTGCAGAAAATTGGGAAATCGGGGAATCTCAGAATACACAAGAATGTACTCCCTATTTCTTTATTTAGACTTCTATAGATAAGAGGCCAGACTGTTCTCATTTTTCGGCGAGTTACACAGAAGTTAAGTACTTAAGTCCTTCTTTGCTTCCCTTTTACAAGCGCAGTATTCATACTCGGCCTCGTTGTAATAGCAAGGAGCGAAGGCAAATGTTTGGCTCTTGTTGGTTCAGTTGCCGATACCATTAAAAAAAATGCTTAGTTCTTTCCTTTGGCTAGTTTTATCTAGAACAACGTATAAATTCGATCAGTATAGAAATCATAGCATCGAATTACCTTTCACATTGGTATGTCTAAATGATCATGAATGGGCACGTTGTGGAAATTGTGAGAGTAAACCTATCTGAAATCGAAATATGAATGCTATTGTCCTATACAGGACGTTAAAATTTTACTGGACTATGATCCTGTAAAGGACGAATCGTTTGTTCAACAGTCTTCTACACAAACACGCCGTAAAGGACGCACTTTGGCTGAAATTGCCCCCATACGTATGCAATGACTATATCTTGGAAATGACTTCAGCCCACTCGGCAGTTCTCGGATTTAAGTATATTGGCGAGGGTGAACTTGAAATTCACATCCGTGACGACCCCATTTCTTTCGGAAAGGAAAATGTTGAAACTTTTAGCCATGCTATTCGGGAGATCTTCTGTCTCTCAGGAATATTCTCGCGAATATTTCAAGCGACAAATGCAAGGAACTGACTGGAAACAATGCTCGAATCGAGGTCGTTTCTCCCAACTTATTTTTAAAGAAGGCGGGTGAGGAGGGAGTCGGAAGAATGAGGAAACTTTAAGAATTATTATTATTATTATTATTATTATTATTATTATTATTATTATTATTATTATTATTATTATTATTATTATTAACTTCTTTCAATTCCTTTCTTTTGGCTCTTATGATTATTTTTGAGAGTGAGATTGTGTGCATTAGATTTTTCAATAAGTAAAATAAAACATTTATTAAATTACTTTTGATAATTCATGTCTAAGAATCATCCACTTTTATGCACTTATGTTTCGAGTTGATGGTAAGGCGATGTTACCATATATTTTATATTTCTTTGAATCTAAATCACGTATTGCTCATTGATGGAAAAGAGAGAACGATAAAAAGTAATTAAAATAATATTACTCCAAAGTCCGTCACCTAATTCAGGAAACACTGATTGAAAATTCCACACTCTCTCTCTCTCTCTCTCTCTCTCTCTCTCTCTCTCTCTCTCTCTCTCTCTATCTATATATATATATATATATATATATATATATATATATATATATATATATATATATATATATATGTGTGTGTGTGTGTGTGTGTGTGTGTGTGTGTGTACGGTATATACATATATATATTTATATATGTGTGCTTGTGTGTATGTATGTGTATACAATAAATCAAAAGATGAATAACCAAGAAAGCAGGCAAAGTAAACATCTGACGTTGGATATGACATGTATGACTTATGACAAGTCTCTTAAACCGTGATTTTGCACTTATAGAAGCCAGGAAGTGAATGATACAAACAAAAAGGAACCATTTCTACCCAAAGCAAGGGAGGACAAACTGACAAAATGAGCAACTTCACTACCACTGTGTAAAGAGTGTCTTACGACGTCAGAGATATTAGGAACAAACATCCAGTCACGGACACACTTTGGGAACGGAATAATTCCCTGCGAATTCAATAGCGACACTTGAATATTAATTAAAAACGTCCTGGAATATTAAAATCTTTTGATGGACACACAAATTCTAAAAAGAAAGTCCAAACAGAAAATGGTACCTCTCAATCCCATTACATTGGGCGACAAAAAGTTTAAGTGACAGCGACCGTGAAATCTTTAATACATGGCATTTTTTCTGAAGGAAAGAAAAAGATTTATCTTATATATATTAGTCACAAAGGCCATTAATAAGACTAACGTTTTGGATATCTTTGTTCTTTCCTTTTTCCCCGAGCGTCTCTTTATAAAGAAGCGCTCGAGAGGAGGACGGCATCTGGAAACTTATTTAATGTTTGAAAACTTTCACAACAACGATAAAATTACAAATGAAAGGGAATTTGGAAGGTATCAGGGGAATGTCTTCGTTTGAACGCTCCGTTTCATATCACAACCAGTTGAAAAGAGAGAGAGAGAGAGAGAGAGAGAGAGAGAGAGAGAGAGAGAGAGAGAGAGTGGAGAAGAAGGTGGTCGAACTTATGATCGTTTAAATTTCTAATAATAAGAAAATTACAATTATTGGCCATTAATGCTTAGACATTTTCAGTGAAATTATTCACGGAAGCAAACGACTATCCTATAAACAAAGCAAGCCATTCCCGAGGAAGCTGTCGCACAAAACATTACTTTAAAAAAAAGTCAAGTGAAAAGAATAATTAAACAAGATTTATAAGACGACAAATTAGTAAACCAACAGACAAATCAAAATAAAACACGAACATACTCGAAAGTACTGTGAGTCAGTTTTGAGCTTCTAAGCCTCAGCACTCTTTATAATACCTGGGATACCGATCCCTGGAAATAAGTGAAAGCTTCGTACTCAATAGAGGTTTATGCTGTGTTTCTAGAACGGAGCACTCTACAGTTTGTTTGATGAAGCTGACATTAAATGTCCGTTGTCTGTATTAGAGAGTTTTTAATTTTTGTTTTTTTTATGATTGACCAATATATTGTAGTAGCAAAAATAAATACACCTTGTCATATTATCTTTTTAATTGTACATTGCATTTATGAATATCCAAAAATGTTAAATGACATGAAAATCAAGTATAGTTTTGCTAACTTATACGGCCATAAATCAAAGATTGTTGAAACAGTAGTGAATGAAAATTTCAGATACGAGGCTCCTTTCCGACAATCACGACGATTAACTTTAGTGATATTGAGTGCGGATATTTACCGTCAGTTCCATGAAAGTCTGTTTATAACTGCATGTATATGTACTATAAAAAAAAAAAAAAAAACGGGAACTAAAGGGAACTGTAGACAGCCAACTGGGATACCTTACGAATCATGATCACATTTTTCATTTAAAAGTAACCTCATAAACTGAATAATATATTTCTGCAATACTTCTGACATCCATGCGGAAAATTATAAATAACCAATTTTATTATTGTCATAGCATTCTTCCCTAATTAATATCATTCCTAAATGTGGCTAGTCATACTTTAATTGCCTCCTAGTTCCTAAACCTGACAAAAATCCGTGAATTGAAAATGTAGAAGGTAATCTTTATTTTGGACGCTGGGAACCAAAGGTGGAAATAATTGAGACTCAACCAAGATAAAGGACCATTTATTGAAAAAAAAATTAAGCACGCGATTATTAAAATGCACTAAAAAGTAAAAAATAATTTTGAGACACACCAGGATTTTCTTACAATTAATCATGTCTACAAAAATAAAAGAGGGGGCGCCAAACATGGAAGGAAATGCTACAAGAAAAGAAACAGATTTTTTCCATTTCTTGTAGCAGTTCCTTCCATGTTTGGCCTCCACGCTTTTATTTTTGGTGACATTATTAATTGTAAGAAAATCCTGGTGTCTCAAAAAATTTATTTTTTACTTTCTAGTGCATTTTAATAGAAGCGTGTTTAAAAAATATATTTTTTATTTTATACTTTTTAGTTTTGAAAGAAATTGATATCCTGTCGAGCCAAAGAAGGTTTGAAAAATCCGAAGAGTTATCAACTTATTTCCCCGAGTCAAAGAAGGTATGAAAAATCCGAAGATTTTATACAAATCCTGATATACTGGGAGAGGTCACTGTAGGGTCACTAGAGGTCACTGCTGACCTACTGATCATGTAAGGTTGTATTGTCGCCAGGATTGAGTAATCTTGCATATTTTCAAGTCCATCGGACGAAGGGAACACGTCGAAAATATAGTTACAAGATTTGACCCAGAATAACAAACAAACAAACAAAAAACAGAGCTAAATAAAAGCGTACGGAAGTTACGGATTAAGTATATTTTGTAGGATCCTTAAGGAAAAGTACATAATTTGATCAATGTTCAAATTTTATTTCGTCAATGGGCTTTAAGGGCCAGAAAGGACGGATATGGGCATCATACATCATGTAACGTATGTCCAAAAATGCTTTGTGACATCAAGTCACAATATTCCCTCCTCGGGGATTTGAACCATTTCACCACTGAAGGAGCAGTCCAACACTTCATACATTCGGCCACAGGAGATGTGAAAGGAGAGCACAGATATGTAGTTACACATGCTTGAGGTCATTGCATTTATCCCTGCACCCTTAGCTGTGGCTTTACACCTTCACAACCGCACCGGCAGTATGAATGCTTGTAATCCTTCTGAAAGGCCTCAGGATATGCACACATTATAAGTATTACGGGCAGGCAAATATTGCTGTAAGCAACCTCCGATCGCTGAAGCAGCAGACCAACAATAAGGAGAGGAGGATTAAATGTGTCCAATCAATTCTGGTAAGGCGAGAAGGGGTGAAACAATCGTTAGGGACTCAGTGGTATCCGCAATGATTCCAAGTATGTGCATTGTATAGTTGGTTCCTTTCTTTATGTTCCCGCTGTAACCGAGTGGATAAAGCACTGGACAGGTGCTTCAGTGGTTGTCAGTTCAGTTTCCCACGGAGGAGGTTACTGTTGACATATTTTCGGGCAATATTGCCCCCCATCCTCTCTCTCTCTCTCTCTCTCTCTCTCTCTCTCTCTCTCTCTCTCGCTCTCTCTCTCTCTCTCTCTCTCTCCGAGACTTTATTATAATGTGTAATCTCGACAGTGTAGAAGATAAAATAAACTGCGACAAAAAAAAAAAAATATATATGTTTTTACAATACTGTTCATCCACCATAGATTTAGAAGTATACTAATATTGTATACACATTTTCTAGGCTGAGAATATTTGAGGATATACGTATCTGTTTTATCCCATACGACTAATGTTACCTTTCTGCTTTCACCAAAGTCGTTTTGCAAAGATACAAGGAGAATAACTGTTCCCTTCTCAAGTCTAACGTTTTATGCTTTACATTTTCACCAGTTTTCATCGAATAAACACAAGCGCCAACACAAACGCAAACACACAGTTGCTCGGGAAGGGGAGAGAGGAATTACATTTTTTTTAATTTCCTGAAGCTAACGTGCTAAACTTTACATTTCACGGAAGTATCCCACACCCAATGAAAAGGAGAGAGAGAGAGAGAGAGAGAGAGAGAGAGAGAGAGAGAGAGAGAGAGAGAGAGAGAGAGAGAGATTGTTCAGCCAGCAGCATTATCTGCTACTTTATAACTATGCTGAAGCAAATTTTGTAGATACAGTAAGCTCTCGAAAATATTTCTACAGGTATTTATTTTAATATAAATATAGGATATGTACAAAGAGAACGCTAATTCAAAACATTGAAACTTATTACCAAAGAGAGTATTAACTATTGGGCATGGCAATACTTGAGTATCTCGTTAAAACTTAACATAATTTCATGAATGCTTAGGATTCAGTTTCCTCGACACAAAAGTATTATTTCTTTGATTCATATCTCTTACATGCAAAATGATATTTCACATCATATCAAATTCTAACTTGCTCTATCGTGTACTTAATTCTACGTCATTGGCCTTGAAGTTTCATCAGGTTTTCCAGTCTGGTGAACCAAGACTCCTCTCATAAGGTAAATCTTTGTATTAAATGGGTAAGCAAGAAATAAATAGATAAATAAAACCAGAGCAAATATCATTGTAGAACCCGACCGCACAGAACGCACCTGAGTTGTCATAGGCTTTTTGTCTGACTGTAGCAGGATAAACAAGAAACATTTCCATGAGTCAGTTTCCAGCAGCTGGGTGAACAAAAAATATTTCCGTCAGTCGTTATCACAGAGCCAAGTAAACAAGATATTTTTCTTCATTTAGTTAGGCGTTGCCTGGCAAATAAGCAATTCTTAGGGTGGCATGCTACTGATGATCCGTTTTGGAAAATATATCATGTATCTTAATTTTTTATTTTCTGTTTGCTTTATGGATGTTTCATTTTTAGGATATGGATTTCTATTCAAATTGTCCTTTTGAATATATAGATATCATGGGTTTCCATACTGGTACGGAAGTACATAATATACAATAAATTTTATGGAGAGAACATGACACGTCTGGATTCAACAAGTTATATCATATTATATTCGAAATATAATTTGGTTTTACCGAACAATAATTAAGATCTAACGCCCAGGAGCGCTTGAAGAAAGCATCGGGAATCCAACTTTCCACATATAAGAGTAGAAATAAAATAAAATGAATCAGCGAAAGTATCGTTAGTATGATTGAATATCATCGATAGTTTTTTTTTGGCATATGATTGTATAGAATATAGTGCTTTGAAAAACCCAGACCTTACTTTTGTTGTCTGAATTGCTCATATGGTGCTTTTAAATATTCAGACTTTACTCTTGTCGTCTGAATTGCTCATACAGAGCTTTTAAAAATTCAGACCTTACTCTTGTATTCGGAAATTACTTATACATTACTTTTAAATCTTCAGATTTTTACTATTGTAGTCTTAAAATGTTCACGTGTCGAGAGTCTAAGGAAGTTATAAGAATTTAAAATTTTCTGGGAGAATCCTTTTTTTTTCTAATATCAATATGGAGAGAGAGAAAGAAGAAAGGAAAAAAGGAAAATTTTCTTTCTCATAACAAGCTCTATTCTGACAAGTAATAAGTCTGAGACGAATGGCTGTTACTAGTGAAGACTTCCGAATTAGTTTTCTAACCAGAATGTCACACTTCATTTTCATGTGAATATGATTAGTAGACAATGCCAAGGATTTTTTTTTCTCTTCATCATAAGAACAAAACTTACCTCTTGGAAATCTGTCATCTTCAGATTACTGAGAATATAGATATGTCAATTTCTCTGTTCTCTCTATAAAACGAACAACAAGGGTATTTTTCAATATTCTGAATTAATATTCAACTAAGTACGATAGATAATAGAAGTTCGTGTTGTATTGTTCCACAGTAACTTTGGGCGATTCAGGCGAATCCCTTCCAGTTTAGAAAAATAATAATAATTGCTTTTCGCTTTCTGTAAAAGAAAAATATAGAGATGTCTTTGTCTGTACGTCCGCACTTTTTCTTTCCGCCCTCAGGTCTTAAAAACTACTGAGGCTAGAGGGATGCAAATTGGTATATTGATCATCCACCCTCAAATCTTCCAACATACCAAATTGCAGCCCTCTAGCCTGAAGTTTTTGTTTTATTTAAGGTTAAAGTTAGCCATGATCGTACGTCTGGAAACGCTAAAGGACAGACCACCACCGGGCCATGGCTGAAAGTTTCATGGGCTGCGGCTCATACAGCATTATACGCTCTATAGAAAACTCGATTGTGCCGTTTTTTTTTTTTGCTTGCTTGTTATAGAGCATAACGAATATTCCTGGCCGAGTGATGAAATTCCCTCCCGACTTTTTAATTAGCATGAATTTACTTAAAAACGACAAAAAACGAGTAATAATGTGCAGCAGTACTATTTTTTTGAGTAAAGTGTATTATACGAAAGGATTCTAATCTTCTTTTTATCATAAAGTGGAAACAAAACCTAGAATGATGATTATTAATGAGTTTCCGTCAAGTTATTCATTTCAACCTTAGCTGTTCTAAGTGGAACGGATATTTATTTATTTTTATTTTATAATAAAAACACTTGAATGGCCATGAATTTGTGTCGGCTTTGGAAGACTATTTAACCACTCATTAATAAACTTTAATTCATGGCACTGCTGCTGTTAATATTCTGTAATTAACAGCTCCATTCACATAAGGCACTTTCCGTAATATTAAGGAATGTTATTTTCGTTTGATATTTTTTTTCTAAAGAATCAAGTTTTGTTGAAACGTTTCCTTGTCTTTTTTGACAAAGAAATGCGGGGAATTCACAAGGACACCCAGGACTATATATTGTTGAGTCATATTTATCACTAGAGCTCTACAGCAATTAATTGTTCGAATATATTAACCGGAACGTGCAAAGCAGCTAACCACCTTTTTATGTAACATCATTAATATGACATATATATATATATATATATATATATATATATATATATATATATATATATATATATATATATAAATATATATATATACACACACACACATATATATATATATATATATATATATATATATATATATATATATATATATATATATATATATATATATATACACACACACACACACATATATATATATATATATATATATATATATATATATATATATATATATATATATATATATATATATATATATATATATAGCACATAGCGTGTATGCGTAAATAGTATGACTGCTGTAGAACAACTGGCTTAGTAGATTTAGGATGCTGAGAGAGAGAGAGAGAGAGAGAGAGAGAGAGAGAGCCTTTTTTGACAGAACGTAGAGAATAATGATTCATATATCTCATTATTAACCATAATCGTTGTTTTCAGCATCTTGTAGTAAGAATTAAGATCCAGAAAAAATGGAACAATATGTAATACCACTAATACCTTTATACGTTTTAATGTTCGTCTTCATTTCCTAAATCCGTATCATAATATAAATCCCCTCTAATCTCCGTTAGATGATGTTACCTACTCTGGCTAAGGTTTATTTCCCATCCAGTTGATCCAGGCAGTTCATGAAATATTTTTCACATTTTCGCAATAAATCAGTGTAAATATTCTATCAAAAAGTGAAAAATTAAATATCCGCTAACATTAGCATTTTGCTCGCTCATAAACCAAACATTTTACATATTTACAGCGAGTCGACGAACGGTACAATGAATCGCTACCCCATTTAATTGCAAAAATGTTGAAACAAAATCCATTTTTCATTACCCACAGAACGCGACCAGTTTCGAGTTCATTTTCCGTCATCAGCGCTTTTGCGTTACAGATTCGTATCATTTGATTTAGTCTTAAAAGTTTTATTTTTTTGTGAATCGTAATTCCACGTCCGTCATAAAACATTTGCCACTCGATTAAAATCAGTAAAAAAAATAATTATGATACATTGAGAGTCTTTGGGAATGCTTACTGCTAGGACGTTATAATTAAAGTTTTTTGGCAACTCCGACTTTTTATCTAATTTTTTGCTTTTTTGTTGGCAAATATTGAAAAAGTTGATATACTGAAGAATAATATAGTTTTATGAAATAAATTATTTATGGATGAATTTTTTTATACTTTTAATTCATTACTCATTAGTATGTCAAATTTTTATACTCATCTACAAGAATAAACTTTAATTTCTGTAAGAGATTAAATTGTTTAGAGACATTTGAATTTTATTGGTGTGCTCAGTGTTCCTGAGACAATTCCAACAAAACCCACAGCCTTCAAAAACAATAGTTATGCAAGCTTCATGCAAAGCGGTTTGTAGTTATTAATGAAGTTAACATCTTTAGATTTATCTTTTTCGATTTACAACATGTCATCCTCACTTCATATGTACTGAGTATATCACTCTATGTCGAACGAATATTAAGTATATAGGTTTCCATAGCATGCTCAGTAATTTCTGTCAAGTTTTTTATGTGACCATGGTCACCACATAATGTTGTTTCCTTTTACACTCAAACTTCTTACATAAGTAACGCTCAAACTTCTTACATATATAAACATTTGATTCTCGTGTTCATGGACTCACCGATTCGTCAACGTTTTTAAATAAAAGAATTTTATATATGGAAAAAATTGATAGTTTAAAATAGGAAAAACAAATATGTAATGGTTGCAGCTATGAAGAAACATAACTCACTTAATTTGAAGGGACACCGGTAAAAAAAAATTAAGTTGAAGCACCAAAAATAGTATTGGAGTTGAGTTCTTAATGATCTGGTGAAGTTTTTGCCTTCAGAGAAATCCCCCTTAACTCTGCAACTTCATCTTGGAACTTTTTAAGAAATATACAAAAAACTAACAACAAACAAATCCTACCATTATTTTTCTGATGCTCTAACTAACGGAAAGATATATAGACTTGATTTCCTCTCGAAAAAATAATAAGAAAATTTGATTTGCAATTGGAGAATAAAATAAAAATGAAGTTCTGTTAGGGCAAGAATTTGTTTTGCTGAATTTTTGTTGGCTGGTGATGCTGATAAAATTAGCTGCAATTGAGTTATACGCTATGTGCAACTATTGTACTCGCATTGATTACCAACTCTTCAGGTATGTATAATTTTAAAATGTGATACATATATTAGTATATCCTTGGAATATGAAAAGTGAGCAGTGTGAGGTATTTATTTTTATTTCGACTAAAGTTGATTTATTTTTTCTTCGCCTTAGTAATCCTCTCGTTTCAAAAGATGATTTATTTTTTCCTGCTGGCAATACAGGGCATAGAATCGTTGTTTCATCTGCAAAAGTATCAAAGCTTCTAGAATTGATTTAGGAGAGGAATCTATGCAGAATAAAGCCTACCTTGCAACAGTTATGCATTTCATTGCTATTATCGAGCAAATCAAAGAAAATACAATATACATTCTAATTTGTAAGATTCATATATTCGAATTTACTCATAGTCCTGCTAGATTGTTCAGATTAATAAATTGATATTTATCTGAAAACAGTGTCAGACCAAACGTGCAACGAAAAAGTTAGCAAATATTACATTTACTGGTACCCAACGTTACAAAATCAGCAAATATTTCTATGACAGGTTTTACAAGTGGCAGAATGAACACTAACGGAGGAAGCTTACCGCCTGAAGGAGGATTATTTCGAAGAGTTATGGATCATACACATTTTCCAGCCTAATCATTATAATGAATGAACATATTAACTGAAGTTCGCCTTCATTTGTATAAAATGCAATAATTCTCGGTAGGAGAATATGGAATGATCATATTCCTCTTTGAATGGTAAAGATAGGCTAAAGGCCATGTTAATAATTATCAACTGATTAAAATGTATTCCATTAATAAGTGAATTTATTATT
>NC_089751.1:18917134-18947134 GCF_040412425.1 Macrobrachium rosenbergii | reverse complement strand
TATTATTATTATTATTATTATTAAACTCCACCGCCAATCTAGCAATGCTTACTACTTTTTCCCTTATTATTATATTATTATTATTATTATTATTATTATTATTATTATTATTATTATTATTATTATTATTATTATATTACTTCCAACTGATTTTTTAAAATTAGAAAATCATGAAATTTTGTTCCTTATATATTAGTCGAGAACGATTTAAGCCAAACGTTTTTCAAGCTCACGAAGCCACAGATACCTAAAGAAATTGTAAGAAATTAGATACTAATATACTATATCCATAAAATAATGATAATGAAAACACATGTACTACTTGATTTGTTTAACAGTCTCCAAAATTAACGTGCGTTAAAACCTCAAGACATTCTCTCCAGTATAATGTATGACCTATTATGTAACGAGTAAATTTCAATTAAGTTACGTTTTTTTTCTGGAAACGCTAAGAACGGTTGTGACGCTGTTTGTTACGTTTAGTTACGTGCACATTTGTGGTGAACTGTATCGAATATGAAAGACTGTTACGTAGGTTCTTAAAAACTAAAAAAAAAAAAAAAAAGCATAAGTAAGACGACTAATACTTACTTTATCCTTGAAAAATTCGGTATATTTTAATGAATAATAATTTTTCCACAACCAGTGTGTACAGTACTATAAATTCTGCTTAAATCAAAGTAAAGTTGATAACAAAATACAGCTTTGAACCAGGTTTTTCGTAAGCGTGCACTAAGCCGACTAGTTTTTTAATCACAACTTTTGTATTCAAATATACTATTCGATGCTACAAGATTTTTACATGTGACGAATTGTATATTTTAATTTTCTGAATGTGTGCTATTTGCTTGTACCGTGCCATTTCCTTCCTTTATATGCATTTTTTTTTATTCGGGTATATTGAATTTTTCTCTCTGCATACAAGCTGGAATTTAATAGACTCCTATAGTTGAACATTTCCTACAGAGTGAAGGCGAAGCAGGAGAAAGAAGATAGCTTAGATCTGATCTTGATGATTGATATGTTCTCCAGACTTTAAATAGAATGGTACAGAAATGCAGAAATGTAGAAGTAAAATAAGAATAGCGAGAGTAAATAAAACATTCCAGTTTTGCAGTTCTGTAGTGAATGAATGATTATCCATTATCTGGTATCATAAGTTTGTAGGGGAACCCTTTTGTTTAAATTTTGACAAATTCTATTTTCACAAGAGATTCTCGAAATGTGTTCGCCTAAGGAAGATCCAGTTGATACTCACCACAACCAAAATGCAACCAAAAGTACAAAAAAAAAAAAAAAACGAAAAAATCTACAATAATAAGCATAGTCATCAAACAGTACAGCTCAGAGTAAATCATTATTTTAAACATGTTTAAAATGATGATCGAAATAATCAACAAACAACTTCACTTGCTGGATGACTTCTAAATTTTTAGAAATAACACTAAATTTTACCAGCAGTGAAAATGTCTAGCAATACGCTAGCGGCAACTCGCCTAACTGGAGAAAACAAATTTATTTCCACCATGGGTCTCGAACAACTGGAGTGATAAACATAATGGTACTTTGCTAAAGTGCATTTATATCCGATAGATCAATTTATAATAACTTTAAGACTTTTGAACACATAAACATTTAATTTTTCACATTTACATTCCAGTGAATGAAAAGCTTGTAGGCAAGGAAAAAAGATGGAGTGTGATTTCCTAGTGGTATAAACCTAGATGGGGTTTTTAGCACATTACTTGTTGGTCCGGCGTTCTGACTTGTTCGTTTACCTCTCCCCTTATTCGTCTTTTCATAACGATCCCTTCACATATCGTAAATACAAATTTCGCGTCTCATTAAAGTTTACGTATGCGTCGCTAATTAGTGAGAATGGAGGATATAAAATCCCCACACCAAATTAAGCTTCATTACGCGACTGAAAATAGTTGATCTAAAGGCCAAGCTCTTGTTAGCAAATTTGTTTTTCTCTGTTATTTTACTGTTGGGGGAATTTGTTTACCTACAAAAATTGTTTCATAATTTACCATTTTGTAAAATTTTGATTAACTAAGATAATTGTTTCTTCGATAAATGCTATCGTAAAATGAATGACATTGTTCGTCCGTTTTAATTTGTTCAATACGAACGGATTTCTTTATTCTTTGCAGTTTTAATTTGTTTTTATTGTATTTAGGACGTTCGATTGAGGTTCTTTACGGTGTTCCTTTGTCCCCCAATGCTTAGATAGCTTTCATCTACACCCTCTGATTACTTTCCACCTCGATGTCGAGCTTTGTTAACTTTGCATTGCCCAAAGATTCACCCATCAATTAGATGAACCAGGAGAGTGTTGGTGTATGATTCAGCGTTTCCATGGAACAATTTCCAAATAATAGTCAGTGTTATAGTTTTAAAACATCTCATCATTTTAGCTTTCTATAAAAGAAAACTACTATTGGTCTGTCTGTCCGTACAGAAAAATTGCAGCCCTGTAGCCTCAGTAGTTTTTATTTTATTTAAGGTTAAAGTTAGCACGGTCGTGCGTCTGGCACCGCTATAGGTGCCAGCAACACAGGCCACTACCGGGCCGTGGCTAAAAGTTTCATGGGCCACGGCTCAGATTTTCATGGGCCGTGGCTGAGAGTTTCACGCAGCGTTATACGCTGTACAGAAAACTCGATTGCGCTGAAGAAACTTCGGCGCATTTTCTACTTGTTTCTTCATGGTGCTAATCTATGCACATATTACCAATTTATTTTGTTTTTCCTTCTGGAACAAATGCTTCACAGATATCACATTTCAGGGAGTGTCCACACTGCAGTAAAACATTTCATAAACACGGTCAGTAACTTATCGCACATATATCGTAAACAGGTTAGAAACATGTCAACGACCGTAGGTGGAGAGCGAATCTCTGGCAAATGCTGGATAATAGTGTGAAACACTGGTCAGACTTGTTTTCAAACTTTTTGAGAAGTGCGTGCCGCAAGTTACCAATGTGTTTTCTTTCATGTTTTACTGTGGTTTGGATGTAGCCTTTCTCTTATTAAAATGGATAAAATAATGTATTTAAATGATTATCATTCACGAGTGCCTATGAACACTACTGACGCAACAGTCACGGTAAATGCTTATATTTATCGTTATCTTCCGCTAAGCATCTCTGGCAAATAGAGACTTTCAAAATCATCAGAATAAGTATCTTTGTTTAGAAGAAAATACTGTAATGAAATAGCTCGAGCTAATACCAATATACGAGCGTAAATGATAACCTTTGTAATCGAGTGTATAAAGATAATTACTAGAGTGAGCAACAGTTGTAATTAGCAGTCAAATTTCGTTCTTATTTACTACATTATGTCATGTTAATGTAAACAATTGATTATCCCGTTCAAATGACTCGCAGCATCAAAGCTCAAAGGTTCGTTTCATTAATCAGATGCTTTACGTGAAAATAGTGATTGTTGCATTTTCTTTTATTATGATTATTTATTACATTTTAATCGCCTATCATTGACGCTGCCTGAATTAGGAAAAAACAGATGGTGACAAAAAAGTGTGTCGACCAATGAATAAATTATAGATAGATCAGCCGTCGGATATTTAAACAAACAGCCAGAAATGCGTGAAGTGGTAGATAATCAAACTTTAAGTAATGAAAAATCTATAACAAACAAGTTACTAACGGTGGAAATATATTTGATAAGTTCATCTAATCCCTATGAATCTCTATATACTTCTTCAAAATTTTAAAACAATTCTAGATTATATATCTGACAAACAACGCTTAATTCCTAAATTTACTCAAATCTGGAACGACTTCATTGCAAACGACCTCTCCAATGGCCATTTCTACAAAGACATAGAGAAAAATAAGCAAAGGTTCTCAATTTTCCAAACTGTGAAAAATGACCTCATCGGGTATGAGGCTGTCGCCCATACATCTCCAATTCGAGGTAATTTATTTTTATGGCTCAAAAAAAAAAAAAAAACCCTTTCTCTGTTCTTAATGATCCTTCGGTGAATTATTAATCTAATTTTTGATTCAGCATTTATAGACACAACGAAAGTGAAAGGCATATAATGAACGATGTAGAGGGAGAGGGATAAGAAGATATGCATATGCATAATTATTTTTACTAATATTGTGAGGCTTTTAATGGAAAAATAAATTTAAAACAGTGCATCCAAAACTATGATTTATTTCAGTATCCTAAACGTCTAGCCATTTGCTAATGTTTATGTGTGTGTGTGTGTGTGTATTTTAATAGTGTTAAGTGGATGAAGCAGAGAAAATGGGCAAGACAAATCCTAACAGAACAAGTAAAATAGAGAACGTCGGAAAATTAGCCAGTTCTGAATTCGGGGTAACTGATTACGCTTTAAGCTGAACAATTTTCCTTTATATTTCCTCTCCATTTTAATTTTGGAATTAACCTCTCAGTTGTCTAACTATATCTATCTATGTGCATCTGCGTCGCTAGTCGTTAAAGCACGTACAGTGCATGCATAATTATCTCCTACAGCAGCAATGCATGCTTCGTTCACCTATCGTTCTGACTCATAAAGATTATCATCCATAGTAAGCATACACACACACACACTCATATATATATATATATATATATATATATATATATATATATATATATATATATATATATATATATATATATATATATATATATATATATGTTTATACACACACACACACACACACACACACACATATATATATATATATATATATATATATATATATATATATATATATATATATATATATATATATATATATATATATAAAATAAGCATTTTCCTAAAACAAGTAAATGGTTACATTGGACATTTACCACGTATCCTAAAACATCACTCAGAGCATATTCGTATAATGGTGGCTATTTTTCATCATCATACCACCCGGGCATGATTAAAAGCCAGCAACAGAATTTCTCGTCTAAAGAACCGACATTGTTCAGCGCGAGGGCCCTTTCCCACGCTGAACAATATCCTTTGCCGTGTCCATTGCAATACAGAAGCCGTCTCATAATGTTCAGGCTACACAATACAATAGTCTGCCATAGCCCAGATACCGACGAATCCCACAAAACGAAAGTTGCGTGGGAATGAAAGGACGAGATACATAATGACTACTTTTTATAAAAAAAAAAAACTAAATATACGTGAGTTAAGCAAATAGCATTATTATTATTATTATTATTATTATTATTATTATTATTATTATTATTATTATTATTATTATTATTATTATTATTTGTAATAAGAAAAAACTTTCAAGTAAAGATCTGTGTTTCTATTATATCTGGTTAGACACACTTTTTTTTTATAGATGAACAATTGATAGCCAGTAAAAATCTGTATGTAACAAGAAAAAATACAAAGATAAATTTCTCTTAATGGATTTTTTCTCCTCTTATCAGCAAAAACGTAATTATTATTATTATTATTATTAGTTGTTGTAGTAGTGGTAGTAGTAGTAGTAGTAGTAGTGGTAGTAGTAGTAGTAGTAGTAGTAGTAGTAGTATTCCGCTCCTACTAACATTTATGCTAAAGCAACTCTAACTAATCCTCTGCTAATTATATTTATCGTTGCTGTAAATGTCAAAATACATAATTATCAATTCCAACAGCGTTGTTCTTGGTGCTCAGACAACTAAATTTGAAAATGTAAAACACAAACACACACGCATACACACCCACACACACACACACACACACACACACACACACACACACACACACGCAAACACACGCCTAAAACGTATCCTTCAGTTCCATCCCTTAGAGAGGATTAGCACTTGTATTCCGACTACGCACCATGAAAGAAACATGAAGGGTGTTTTGTAGGTGTTCACGAGCTATGTGGATGCTATATTGTTTTTATAATGAAATTGCAGACTTATATCTAACAGAAAATACTGCAGAGGTGGCTTTAACCGCTCTTGAATAATTACTTAAGGAAAAATGATCTTTATGAGAAAGTATGAAATCTTAATTGTACGAATTACAGTGGCATCTATACATCAGAATTCATTGCATGTTTATATATATATATATATATATATATATATATATATATATATATATATATATATATATATGTATATATGTATATATATGTATGTATATATATATATATATATATATATATATATATATATATATATATATATATATATATGTATGACTGTGAGATATTTTCCGTTGAAATAGAATTCAATCAAATATGAGGAGCCCATAAAAATGCCAAAAATGTAGAAAATAAAATCTAGATTTCAGAAATCAAACTGTCTCTCTCCTCATTACTTTGCCTGAGGAGAGAGGCATTTTGGTCTCTGAAATATAGCTTTTATTTTCTAAATTTTGGCGTTTTCATGGGCTCCTTATATATATATATATATATATATATATATATATATATATATATATATATATATATATATATATATATATATATAAATATATATATATATATATATATATATATATATATATATATATATATATATATATATATATATATATATATATATATATATATATATATATATATATATATACAGGGTGAACCAAAAGCAGGTGGACATTGGTGGAATAAGGTTTGTGTTAGGGTTATACTATAAAAATGGTGTTTATATATATATATATATATATATATATATATATATATATATACATATATATATATATATATATATATATATATATATATATATGTGTGTGTGTGTTTTATTTTTTGTGTCTTTTGTACTGTAGTATTGCATACAATAAAATTTATTTGTAATGTAATAATTGTTTATAAAAATTTAATTGTATTAGTTAATATATTTGTATATGTAATTTCAAAATAAATGTTATCACCTACTGTCCACCTACTTTTGTTCACATATATATATATATATATATATATATATATATATATATATATATATATATATATATATATATATATATATATATATACATATATAAAATTCTTGAATAAACAGCAGCTCCTCAGTAATTGAACGGTTGAAACTATTTTTATTTTTTCAATTCATACATATCTTTTCTGCTGATGTTCAGCAGAATGTTTTGGAATCTTAGTTTTTTCAAATTTCATCTTAAGTCAAATAAAAAAAGGTAAGGTAATCCTTACAGATTTATGACAATGAACTTTCAAGCCTAGCACTCGGGCACTATCGGCCATTCATTTCTCAAGCCAGCGAAAAATACAAAGATCTTATAGTGGAACTGGGAGAAAACGCGACATTGAACTAGGAAGTAGTGGTTATGTGTTGAAGAAGCAAGACTGCAGAAAGGAAGCGGAAACGGAGTTAAAGTAAAAGGTTAAAAATTGGATGCCCCTCGGGCCGCAGAGAAGCTGCTAACACCTTTCAATAATTTCTTCAGCGCACTACGTTAGATGTAATGACCGTAGGGGGAATAAGTTATTATGATTGAACCGTTAAGGTAACTGGTGTATTTAGTTGTAGGAGCATGAACTCCAGAAATTACACACACTGCATTGTAAAACAGAAATGTTTTCCGTCTCCTACTCCATTATTCGCTTTACATAAATAACATCTGATTATTGTAAAACAGATGTTTCCCGTCTCCTACCCCACGATTCACTTTAAATAAATAGCATCTGACTATTTTAAGCATGTTAATGATAGCAAGTGTCGCATTAGACTCCAGAATTCTTTTTCATAGCTTACGAAAGAATGTATCGTTTAATATTGCCAGGAGACTTGGCTTTGTCTGTAAATTTTCACTCATGTACACAGTTTGTTTTCTAAATGTCAAACTCTTCAATCTTGTGTATTTGTAATTTTTAAAATTGCTCCCCTGCCTGAATGACAGAAGCATCCGGGATCCTGTTGTTTTAGACAGATTTGGTAAAATTGGGTCTCCTTTTCCAAGCCAATGGTAATTAAGCTTATGGTCCGCGACAAAGATGTCGTTTTCCTAATCCTCCATTATTTTGGCATGTATATGGAAATTTTATTAGATTTTTGTGCAAGTGCCTAAGAATCATTAATTGCTTTTGTTTTCCATATTTGTAGTAATCCCTCATTTAGAGTGTGCTTGAACTAATCACGAAAATGAAATGAGACGAATGAAAGAAGCTCTATACTTGCCATTATAAAACATGAGGTTTCAGGAATAAAAGAAAAGAAGGCGAGATTTAAATCAATATCCAAAGCGTTTGGTTTGAGAGAGGTTCTTGTCACTAAAGCTTCCAATATAGTATGTTTGATCGTAAACCACTGGATCTCTCTCCCTGTCCCTCGTTACCTGACCTCATTAATAAGTCATCTCTCGACAGGTTAGTAAATCCATTTATTTATGATTACCATTGCCAGTTTTCCTTCAATTTCAAAGTCCTTCCTTCTTTCAAATATAGTCTAGATATTTTCATACGTGCTTGTTTCATTAACTACAACAAAAAATGAAATAAAAATATGAAAACATAGATATTAAAATTTTATAATAATGTTGTTGAGCAATCGGTTATTCGGAGTGATGAACAATGTATAATACTTAATACATGATTTGATACATGATGGGTTAAACTGTATTAGGACGAAAATCATTACAAGACGAAGTAATTTTCATTACTCTAAAAAAAAAATGGAATGATATTCTCTTTAATTCTAAAATATATTGTTTTTAACTGATTGTCGAAGCGAAACCGTTCATATTCATTTACAAATTTTACTTTAAAATACTGTTATGAAATGCAAGAGTATTCGATGAATAAATAAGTAGTTTTCATGACTAATTATTTAGGCTTCTTTTTTTTTTTTTTTTTTTTTAACAGAGTTGAGGATGAGAGGTAAACGAAGAAACATTAAGTAGGTTCAGCACTCCGGCGTTGTTTGAAGCACTTTATTTACCAAGACATTTATATATGATGTTTCGCATTACTTCTTCTCTATCACCATATTTCTTTCTTGATTCGTGTAAAAAACTGAGATTATGGTGACTTCCAACTCATGATGGAGAGAGAGAGAGAGAGAGAGAGAGAGAGAGAGAGAGAGAGAGAGAGAGAGAGAGAGAGAGAGAGAGAGAGAGAAATAATCTTTAAGAAAGAAGTGATAATATTCAAGTTTTCAAGTCACAAAAATAATTTATACTGGTCCGTAAAGTTTTCTTGTAATGAAACTAATACAATGTAGCATCGGTAAAAAGTAAGGAAAATATAAGTACAATACCACTAGAATTACGAAAAAACATCTGCACCACTATTTCCTGGTACTTTTTTTTTTAACTTACTTTATAAAACTTCACTGCGAATGTCATTTAATGAGAAAAGGTTATGTCCTACATACCTATTGAACTGATGTATTTAAAGCCAGATGTTTTAATCCCACTTGCCAGTATCTCTGCTTTAGCATTTTTGGTCAAAATAGGATTTTCATTAATTATAATAATGCAGTAGACGCTTACTGACATTTTCTTTGAATTTTCATGGCAGCAACACGAACGCTCTTATTTAAGAAACGGCAAATCGAACTCGGGATATTAAATTTATAGTCCCGGATACCTGTTTCTTTTGTAATTACTACCAATTCTTAAATTCGTGTTAACTTAACGGTATTTTCCAGCTTCCTCACCCATACTTCAGATGGAACTGACACTAAAATTCGTTTTGGAATTTTCATCTATAAAAAAGGTAGAACTACGTGATAGGTATTTTTCTTTTTATTATAAAGTCATTCCTACCTTCATGAGGAACTTTCAGAAACATAGGGTAGTAAATTACAGCTGACTCAAATGGAAGCTGTTATGATCACGCGTAAAATAGCAATATGGTCTCTCTCTCTCTCTCTCTCTCTCTCTCTCTCTCTCTCTCTCTCTCTCTCTCTCTCTCTCTCTCGTCCTCTGTGCATCATTAATCCAGCTGTCTATCATGCATGCTGCACATGAATTCCAGAACTCTGGATTCGCCATTCCCACTGTTAGTATATATCAAAGAGTTTCATTTAATCTCTCCAGGTACTGCTTTCATTAACGATCACAGTGACAATGTCTACAGACGTTATACTTTAACTATAACGTTAAACTTGTCGTGTAATCTAGGAGATACCAACTCCATACATGTCTGATAAGATCACTACAATTATTCATTTATGGATGTTTATTTTAGTTATAATTTCGTATTGCCTTTGTACAAATAGTCACAAGGGATGTTTTGTAATGGATTATAATATCATATGATGCGTTTTATAATGCCGATTACATTTTATACATAATAAGAACATAACCCAATCTTTGCTTAAAAAGAAGCATGCTTGGAGACGAATGAAGAAAGTGTGTCTCTAAAATTGTACTTCTGCAGTGATTTAATGCGACGATGTACTGCAACGTAAAATTTCCATCATTCATATCTCGGTTTATCAAGAGGAAAATCTGATGGAAATCTAACGTAAACCGAGTCAAAAATTTAAGAAACGAGATTTAAATAAAACTTATGGTAGTTTGCAAAAGAAACAGTAATGGGTTTTCTCGGTAGACTCGGTTCTCGGAGTTTAAATCATGAAGGAAAACGTATCAGGTCAAAAAAACTTAACTTCAGTACTTCACCCAATTCTCTCGACATTCGAAAGGTTACTAAAAGCAAAGCTGTGTATTGTCATCGAGCGACTTGAAGAAACAACTGAAGCCATAAATAGGTTGGGAACGTATGGGTATTTTAAATACAGTTTAGACATGGTGTCTACACGAACGTCCAGTTCATTGCTTTCCTTTCGTAACATTACAAGGAGAATGATAATGGCAGTGAATATAGGTTGAATACTTTTTCTAACTTCTCAAGTCAGCAGTTATAAGTTAATTAGTTTGATTATCTTACTTAATATTATTTTTTTAAAGACTAAGAGTTGAAATTTAGTACATGACAGAAACAACAAGGGTCAAGTACAAAATTACGGAAAACTTCTACTGTCAAGTCGATTTCTTTAAAGCCTTTCATCACTCCACTGGTGAGGACAATAAGGTAAGGATATTCATTAGGATATCCATTTCTTCTGAATTCATACCATTTATTTTAAATCTTTATAACGTTACGTGATAAATTATTTTCATAATATGAATGAAGTGAGATGGGCTGAAACTGTAGGATTTGATTAATTTCACCAACGGCACCACCAGTTTTCAAGCGCTGAACTAGATTTGGCTTGGTAAAATATAGATAAATTTTGTATGGATGCTGTTTTGCTTTGCAAAATGTTGTACCAATAACAGAAATTGTTTTCAGCTTAGCTGATTTTCGCTAATTTACTTGGACTGAAACGAAAACACCATGACGAGAAGTGTTGACTAAGGGCAGCAGAGAAGATTTTCACATATTATTGAATCAAATGAATAATTGTGGACACAAAGAAGGGTAACCCTGTGTTCTAAGAGTTTGCTATAATTGCTCCCCAGATATACCATACGAAACAGGACCATTATTTTAGTTCTACTCGATAAACAATATTCTCCTTATAAAACCTTTTGTAGGTCCCGAGAAAGTTTTATAACGGATTGTCAAGAACACGAGAGATTTATCTAATCTTGTTAAGACTACAGCACTAACGTTTTAAAATTAAATGTATTTTAACGTTTTAAAATTAAATGTATTTTATTAGGAATTTTCAGAAGTGGTGAATACAGAATAAGTTAAAATTCTTTTGGTTTTCATTAAAAATATGTTCCAATTTTAAGCAAGCAATGCATCTCTGTTCTGCTTATTTTACTCTAAACGTGTTTAGTATTAAGTAGATTCTTTATCTTTATCCTGTTCTTCTCTCCCTTCATGAACAAAGTAAAGGAAATCCTTTAACCTCGTTCGGTCGCCATTTACTTACAGATGGATCTAAATTGGACTGAAACTCATACCCCCATCCTTAATTCTCTCATATTTCAGCCTATCATTCTAAGTCACCTTAGCTTGGAAATTTCAGTCGCTCTTTCCTTTCATTAGTAGTCCTCCCACAAAATCCAATTCCTCGTTTTGGCACGGGCTTCTTTCGGACCCGAAATATCACTCACCTATCCAGCAGAAAAAGGTTTGTTGAAAAGTAGCTGGCCAGAGCGGGAATGAAAACTAGACAGTTCTTGGAATATTTCGATAGGCGTTTTAATGCTATTGGAATCGAGCTAAAATAACATAATACCGTTATGTATTTTAATTTAGCATGAAAGTTAAAATGAATAAAGGAAGGGTGTTTTTCAGTCTTTGAATATATTTATTTACCTTTCAATATCAATGCCAAATTTCAGGTGATCACCCGTCACCATTAAGTAGTGGGGGTTGTAACCACTGAATTACAGATTCTCATATATGCAAATAGTGAAATATATATATATATATATATATATATATATATATATATATATATATATATATATATATATATATATATATATATATATATAACTGAATCATGAAAATATGGAATATGGAATATGATGAATATAAAAATAAAGATAAAATCTACGAAGGAAAGGAAACACTTGAGTGCTGCAGGCCTTTCGACTCTTTGTCCTTTACTTAGCAGACTGCTAAGTAAAGGACGAAAGAGTCGAAAGGCCTCGCAGCACTCCAGTGTTTCCCTTTCCTAAATGGATTTTATCTTTATATATATATATATATATATATATATATATATATATATATATATATATATATATATATATATATATATATATATATATATATATATATATATATATATATATATATATATATATATATATATATATATATATGTATATGTGTGTGTGTGTAGGTGTATTTCCTTTGTAGAGTCGGTGTTTAAACATTTAAAAATGATGGCAAGAATTTTACTTGCATTCGATTTCGTCTATTGGCAACAATGTGTGGGGGATAAAGTTGTAAAATATTACAGAGTTTAGTAATAAAGAAAATATCTAGATATTCTCCCGTTCCTCACTTTTGATGAATGAGTGATGTCCATTACTCTCCGTATCAAAGTGTCCCTGTATTTCAACACGATACTACACTCCGATGAGAAACATGTTCCCCATTAAAGGATAACTTGTTCCAAAGGACTTGCCGATGGACTGTGTTTGCATTGAACTCTGTGCATACTTGCAACGTCAATACGACGATTCCAAATATCGATGATGCTGGTGTGCTGAATAATGGGAATGGCTTAGTGGGATCCATTTTGAGCTCTGAATATTCCTTTAGAGATCGCCTAGATAGGATTTTGGGAGCTTTTCCTTTAAGAGTGTTTTTTTTTTTATATTGGACTTCTCTAATATGGTATAACTGCGCACGTTTAAAAAAAATATCCTCAAAGTTGAATTCGAAATTAGGGTAAAATTTAAAGTTAATTCATTTAAGAATAACTATTGTTTCTACTAATTTAAAATTAGTTTCTTATTCATATGTATGTAAAATTGTTCGTTTATCGTCGTTATAAATACGAATTTTGTTAACAAGAAGATAACGAGTCAAATTTAGCTCTCGATACCTACTCCACAATTTAAAAAAACAAAAAAAACTTGCAAGGTAAAGGCTAAGGTGGCCAATTGATTCTTGGCATACGATGCTGCTGTTCCATTAATCAAACAGACCTTCAATGTATACCCAGGTTAGATTATTTTAGAATGTCATTACCTTAACTCGAAAAAGCTTGAATTTTCAGAATATATAGTTAATCTGGCCTTACTTAGGATTTTTGTAATCTCAATTTTTATGATACAAATAAAGTGGGAAGCTGCGACGACCAGAGTCTGTGAAATTTTAATTATAATCGACAGATAATCATTTTACTGTTTTGACTAGAAAGATTTTAATCTCTTTGTATGAAACTATATAATTTTAATTTTCTCATATGGACATAATTGTTATTTCATGTATGAAACATATAACTTTTATAATTATAACTTATTGTTTTAGGTGCTGTTAAGGTGTATATTTTACATGTCTTTCGAGGGAATTCTCCCCACCCCCAAAAATAAATCTGAAGATTGGATTCATCACGTTATTCCCCAAAAAAATCCCATAAGTCTTTGTAATAATGTATGAATGGAAAAACATGGTACACGTCTTTATTCACTAAATTATTAAATAGTTTTTTTTTACAGAACAATTCGAAAACATTGGGCTTTTCGTAATATTGGCTCAGTATCAGCAAACAAATTTATGTTTACTGGCTTTTGCGGGATGTGGATAACTGATAAATTTTATAAATTTTTACCCGATAGTTTTCATACTCCTATATTTCCAAAAGAAATTGCCAAACGTACGTTTATGACAATAACTCATATCTTTATGACGTATTTACCACTTGCCGTTTAATACCATGTACATTACATAGATGTCAGAAAGTTTCTGTTGCGCGTGTGTGTGTATGTGTGTGTTTGTGTGTGGGTATGTGCATGTTGGTGTATGTCTTTTTATCCCTACTTGTTGCACAAAGTCAAATTGCAAGTGCATGTTTTAACGAAAAATTTGATACATTGCGTTACCACTTGCTAGGTCGTCGCCTTCTAAGCAAAATCTCAATTGAAGTATTCCAAGATCCTTATTTTGTCCATTAATCTGTGAAGACCGTTATTTTGTTCATGAATTTGTGAACGCAAGAGAACCGTTATTTTGTTCATGAATCTGTGAAATAAGGACGATCGTTATTTTGTTCCAGAATCTGTGAAATCAGGACAACAGTTATTTTGCTCATGAATCTGTGAAATTAGGACGACCTTGATTTTGTTCAGGAATGTGTGAAATGAGGACGACCGTTATTTTGTTCATGAATAGGTAAAATCAGGGCGACCGTTATTTTGTTCATGAATCTGTGAAATCAGGAGACCGTTATCATTTAAAAAATCTGTGAAATCTGGACGACTGCCATTTTGCTAATGAATCTGTGAAATCAGGAAGACCGTTATTTTGTTCAGAAATCTGTGAAATCAGGACGACCGTTATTTTGCTCATGAATCTGTGAAATCAGGACGACCGTTATTTTGTTCATGAATCAGGGAAATCACGGCGACCGTTATTTTGTTCATGAAATATGTGAAATTAGGAGATCGTTATTTTTTTCAAGAATCTGTGAAATCGGGACGAACATTAATTTGTTCATAAATCTGTGAAATCAGGACGACCGTTATTCTGTTCAGGAATCTGTGAAATTAGGATAGCCGTTATTTTGTTCACGAATCTGTGAAATCAGGACGACCGTTATTTTGTTCGTGAATGTGGAAAATCAAGACCGTTATTTTGTTCATGAATCTGTGAAATAAAGACCGTTATTTTGTTTGTGAACCTGTGAAATCAGGACGACTGTAGATATAAAATCTTGAATAAAACAGCCGAACGTATATGAAGCTGATTTAAGAAAACAGGAAGACGAGAGAGAGAGAGAGAGAGAGAGAGAGAGAGAGAGAGAGAGAGAGAGAGAGAGAGAGAGAGAGAGAAATGAAAGTTGGAGGCATAAAACAAGGGGGAAATGGGGAAAATCTTGGTAGAGCCAACAAGACAGAGACCGACGGAGTGCAAACGAAAATGGTAAAGTGAAAGATTAGTAGCTTAAAATAACTTAAATAAGGCCGTAATCAAATCAGATATATAAAGACAAATCATGGATCCAGATAACCCAGTTAAAGCAACCAGTATGGGAATGAAATATCAATAAAAAGTAAGTTAGGAAAAGGTTAAATTATATGTATAAAGTAAATGCCATCATATACTAATGCGTGCATGTGTTTGTGTGTGTGTGTGTGTATAATTGAGAGAGAGAGAGAGAGAGAGAGAGAGAGAGAGAGAGAGAGAGAGAAAAGAGAGAGCAAAAGCCATTAAAGCCCTCAATCTCCTCCATCTTCCGATTCTCAGTTTCCCTCCTGAAGTAAAATATTACGCGCCATTTAAACTCAGCATATGTTGCCATTTTCGAAACCATCTTTTAAATATAAACTGTGAGAGATACGCTCTTTTTTTTTTCGTAGAGACGGCACCCTCCAACTTCTCGGAAACCTTAGTTTAACGAGACTTGTGAAAGTGTAAAAATATCTGCTGTTTCAACGACAAGATACACACACACATTATATATATATATATATATATATATATATATATATATATATATATATATATATATATGTATATATATATATATATATATATATATATATATATATATATATATATATATATATATATATATATATATATATATATATATATATATATATATATATATATATATATATAAATATATATATATATATATATATATATATATATATATATATATATATTTATATATATATATATATATATATATATATATATATATATATATATATATATATATATATTACGATGCACTCCACAATGAAGATGAAGGAGAAACCAGAGGAAAAGGAAATAGAGTTCTTAATTTGTCCCAACAGTTTCGCCCTCCATCTGGTCTCTTCCGGGGAACTTTATTGACTAATCAATTTAAGAAAAACATATACCGGACATATGTTTACATTTGATTTCAAGACTTACATAAAACATAAACAACTACAAATGGTTAACGGTGCTTACAACTGTTACAGGATAATATAAAATATAAACTGACTTGTACATAGTTCCTCCAATGGAAAAGGTTAACAGTCTAATGGGGCTAAACAGGTAATTAAGTGAATACCCAAGTCAGTACATTACATAATTTGTACTGGTTTTTCATGATATGTAGAAATAGCGGGTCTGTCTTGAATAAGCCTATACTGCCATTGAAGTTATTGTTTTCACTATATTGAATACATGCCGTTTCTATTAGATTTCTTTCTATAAAATTATTGTTTCTGAACAGGATTCTTGCTTGAGACCACTGAATTGGATAAAAACATTCTCTGGCATGTTTACTAATGGCGCTGTTTCTTTGATCAGTAGCCATACTATACTCATGTTGTGCAATTCGTTTCTCAACAGCTTTTGCTGATTGTCCGATATAAAATTTATTTGCAGTTGTAAGCACCGTTTACCATTTGTAGTTGTTTATGTTTTATGTAAGTCTTGAAGTCAAATGTAAACATATGTCCGGTATATGTTTTTCCTAAACTGATTAGTCAATAAAGTTCCCCGGAAGAGGCCTGATGGAGGGCGAAACTGTTGGGACAAATTAAGAACTCTATTTCCTTTTCCTCTGGTTTCTCCTTCATTTTCATTGTGGAGTACATCGTGATATTTTATCTTCGTGATTGAGAAGAATACAACTAAATATATATATATATGTATATATATATATATATATATATATATATATATATATATATATATATATATATATATATATATATATATATATATATATATATACATGCTTGTTTTTGTAAGGCCTTTAAATTTGGATATTCAAAGAGGACCATCAAATACCACTAAAATGAGTATTACAGAATTAATTTATGCTTTATGTGATAAACTTTAGCCCGGCCTATTATCATTATCGTATTTTCTGCTGTATTAATAAAGCTCGGACATATCACAGGTAGAGCCTCGTTCCCCATTTCCAAACTGTTGAAGAATAAGGATGAAATATTAAACGACCACTGCGACAGACCTAAAAATGCACCTGCGATAATATGAGCTACTGGGTTTCAAAGGGATGCAGAATCAGATATCAAATATTTTCCTCTTATACGATATATATAGTATGTTATAACCTTCGGGTTGTAATATTGTAAAAAAAAAAATTCTTTTCAAGATAGCAATTGTAAGAAAATTATATTTTTCCCAAAAACCCGCATCCTACATTAATTATATATATATATATATATATATATATATATATATATATATATATATATATATATATATATATATATATATATATTATACACATATATATATAATTATATATATATATATATATATATATATTAATAATATATACAATATATAAATATATATATATATATATATATATATATATATATATATATATATATATATATATATATATATATATATATATATATATATATTCTATTTCCATGTGGTATTATTATTATTATTATTATTATTATTATTATTATTATTATTGAGAACATGAACCCTATTCATATGTGACAAGTCCACAGGGGCCATTGATTTGAAATTCTAGCTTCCAAAGTATATGGTATTCATTTCAGAGAGAAGAGGTCAGTTATGAGAAAGGAAAATATATTAACAAATTAATAAATAGATAGATAAAATGTAAATAAATTATTAATATATAAGAAGAATTACTTTGGGGAAATAATGCGATGCATCTCCGCTTGAACTTCTGAAGTTCCGGTTGCACATCCCCAGGTGACTGTTCCACAGTCCAACGATTTGAGGAATAAAAGATCTCTGGAACTGAGAAGTTCGACGGCGAGGTACATTTACTGCATATGTGGTTGCTCTCGGCAGGGAAATAGGATCAGGGATCAACTGTGAATGCGAAAGATCCCTGTTAAAATACAACTTATGAAAAACTGACAAACAAGAGCCATCCGTCGATGGTCCAAGTCATAACTACTACTGGTAGGAAACAGAAACTTACTACCACGAACCACTCCGTTCTAAATGAGATAAATTTCTGTCAGAATCGGATATCCACACCGGAGATTTGTATTCTAGTTAAGGAAGGACCAAAAACCTAAAGCAGGATGCATTGATTTTATGACTATTATAAATATATATATATGAGGCCTTACGGACAATACGTAACTTCGGTGCGGCGTTTGCCGACACTTTCATTAGATGTTTCTCGAAAGTAAGATGTCAGCCAAAAGTTACACCAAGAATTTTTAAAGCTTCAGGACCAGTCAGCAGAGTCCCTTCCACCTAAATGGGAGGATAGGATGGAAAATCAATAGTGTTTTCGTTTCACTGGGGTTCAGGCTCACACCCCACAGACTGCACCATTCACTAATCCAATCCATGTGACGACTGATGATTAAGGGCAGCTTCATTTCTCAAAAGTGGTTTTACTACACCCGCAAGTTTTGCATCATCAGCATACTGAACAATCTTATTTTCCAGGCCAACAGTCATATCATTTGTGTACACTAAAAATAATAATGGACAAAGAGCACCACCCTGTTGAACTCCAGGCACAATAGGTCTTGGTTCGCTAAAGATCCCATCAACAGCAACTCGCTGCTGCCTACCTGTAAGGAAATCTTGAAGCAATTCTAAAAGATAGCTACCCACTCCAAGATTCCAAAGTTTATAAACAAGTGCCTTGTGACTGGCTAAATCGAAAGCAACATTAAAATCTATTTGAATTACTCTACACTCAAAACACTTATCTACGTTCTTTTGCAAATGGCATGTCAAATCTAAAAGAGCATCGCAGGTGCCTAACTGCTTCCTATATTGTTGTGCGTTGTTTAGGAGTCACGAGAAACTAGGAAATTTCAAATTAAACCAAAAGTGGAAGTGCGCCGTTTGTGAACCACTTGTAGCAACCAGTGAAACAAGGAGGCAAATACGGTTAAGTGTAAATTCACAAAGTCAAACTATGCAGGCTATAATTGTGGAGCGATTTGTTAATTTTCAAGTGGTATGACACTGAATATTATGAGTAATGATGATAAAAATACTGCGTATTTAGCATGCGTATTTCAGATGATTTCGAAGTTATCGTTTTTATATTCGTATAAACCATTTTGAGATTAGGAAAAACAGCCATATTAAATTAAAGCTGGCACTCCCACCGCCATCTTTACATGGAATCTCCTTCTTTGTCCTGTTTCTATAAATGCGCATTTGGTTAAATTTGCCACATAGGCTGTTGCGTAAGATAAATTTCTTTAATGTGATTTGATATTAAAAAAGTAATACAATGAAATAACTGTCTTACGTATTCATAGCTAATGTGCTCCTTCTTATCTCATGTTTTATTCTTATTTTAAGACTTTGAATTAGAATTATTATCATTATTAACAATGCTTCTCAAGAATACAAACATTACAAACAACAAAAAAGGCGAAGAAATGTTGAGCAATAAACTGATAGAAGGGTACTGATATATAAAAACAGCCAATTAACGTGAGATAATTTAGTAAAATCGGATTTAACATATTTCATAAGAAAAAGTCTCTTTAAGTTTCAACACAGCATATCTATGCTTACTAACGTTAACTCATACAGTACTGCTTTGAAGTCTGTAACACAGTTTTGTAAAAGAGGGAATGGGTTAACACTAGAGCAATGATATGGCACAATGGCGCATCTACAGAATTTAGATGCATAAGCGGAGTTCAACGAGAGGCTCGCCTGTAATCCAAAGGCACAGGAGCAATATGAATGTGTAATCTGCTAAAAAAAAAAAAAATTGAGTTATGAAATTTGCTCGGGCATGATTGCTTCCAACAATACATTCGATAATAATTACCACCGTTAGCAAAAGAAGTAACCTATCACTATGAGGACTTTTCGTAGAAAACATCTTTCAAAGCTAAAGAAATGGTAAAAAAGAAAAACTGAAGATCATGTCACTGTTATGTCCAAAAGAAATAAAGGTCTAAGATAACTTTTTCTGTCGAAGGTAATACCATTGGAAATACAGAGCGAGATTGGCTAATTTGTTGTATCTTAGCTTAATTCCAAGTGGCTACCACCTACTGGTTCAATCTGATGATGATTAACATTAGTTTAATTTGCATGATGAGAGAACGGATAACTGTGGCAAGGCGTAAACGTTGATATCTTAGCAACTTTAGACAGCATGAAAATTATGAAAATGACCCCCCTGATTGTTTCAATAGACAAAATGCCTTTTAATGACCTTAATTTTTGCATCCTGATACCGTCTTTCCAACAGAATGTAACCAAGTCCCGTAAGAACAGCTTTTCTTTGTCCTTAGGACTGGTTGATAGATTATTGTCTTCAGCTAATACAAAAAAAAAGGCAGTAAATGACCTACATGCAAAAAGTATAGAATTTAACTTGGTCTATGAAAGATGATACAGTCTCTCTCTCTCTCTCTCTCTCTCTCTCTCTCTCTCTCTCTCTCTCTCTTCATGTCCAGATTATCGTTCTAAGTTCCCTTGCTAAGCCTGTCCCTCATTTTAATTCGTATCCTTTCAAATTCCAATGTTTATTTCATATAATTTCTGTGTTTTATGCACATTATCTCGAAGCACACAAAACTTTCCTCACTCTCCATTAAAGGATAGCAAAACGATGGTCGGGAAATAATTAGTCTTTTGTTTATTCACAGCAGGCGATACCTGTTCTGCCGCATGAACGAATTTGAACGAGCTCTAGATTCCAAATGTCCATCATATAATCATTTCACTTAAGCGAATAGCAGATAAAAGAAATGGCTAATATTTGATGATTAATTGCCAACGATGTATCTGAACGCGTCAATTATCGCATGAAGAACACGTTGCTTGTTGCATTTTAATGGGTAATTTTTATGCAAATGACATTATTTGTACTTGAAATTCATTATGACAACAGGCAATATATTATTTTCCGGTGACAAGCTGCACTTTAGGCTTGAACATTTGCGCTATGATTTCACGGATAATTATTTTTTCCAGGAGGATTCCTGAAGGCGGATATATGCATATTGTCTGGAAATATTCATAATTTGTATACTTCTTTTATTTATAAAATGAATAAATTCTCATAAGAGAGTAAAAGTAAAAATACCTTTCAATCGTATTTAGATCTACATCAAAAAACTTCTGCATGATACAGAATAGTATGTATGTATACGCACGGGGTTATTATTTGCTTATTTACTTCAATTTAATTTTCGTGTCACAGGAATCAAACAGTGATTTGACAGATTTAGAGTCTTTAGTCGACGATAGCGTATCCACAAAAAAAAAAAAGTATATCTTAGTTTAACCAGACCACTGAGTTGATTAACAGCTCTCCTAGGGCTGGCCCGAAGGATTAGACTTACTTGGCTAAGAACCGGTTGGTTACCTAGCAACGGGACATACAGCTTATTGTGGAATCCGAACCACATTATGACGAGAAATGATTTTCTATCACCAGAAATAAATTCCTTTAATTCTTCATTGGCCGGCCGGAGACTCGAACGCTGGGCCAACAGCGTGCTAGCCGAGAGCTCTAGACACCACTCCAATGAAGAACTTAGCGTATCCACAATATATATATATATATATATATATATATATATATATATATATATATATATATATATATATATATATATATATATATATATATATATATATGTGTGTGTGTGTGTGTGTGTGTGTAAACTTTCACAAATATTGTGTGATAAATACCGAATTGCTCAACTTTGTCGTTATACTCACACAGGAGTTATAACTGAAATTAACATCTGTGAGGGTGGCTGAAGTCAGATACTGTCTTTTTCGTAATATAGGTCACGAGTCGAATCCAGGCCGACGCAGAACCATTTATCAATTATAACTCCCTTCAGGGGAGAAATTATTCGTAAATTATAATGAATTTTATATTAAATGAAAATTTGTATGAAACAGGAAATATTTCCACTTTTAGAAGTGAGAGCGGCATCAGTCAACGGGTTCCCTTCTGCTACAAAATGAAACGGGATCGAAGAAAGTCTCCTTCCAACTCGTTTACTTAATAAGATGCAAGTCAGTGGATGAAATTCATAAAGGTAATAGTTTTAGGATGTACACTCAACAGTGTATCAGTTCTACTACATTTGGCTAACTAGGAGCGAGCAAGAAGTTAACATTCCTCTTCAACTGACCACATAAAGGAAGATATAAAGGAGGAAATGTATTTCATTCGTAATTGATAAAATCAGCACAATGTCAATCATATATTATGCATTCCAAAACAAACAAGTAAAAAATGCGCCGAAGTTTCTTCGGCGCAATCGAATTTTCTGTACAGCGTATAATGCTGTATGAAGCCCATGAAAATCTCAGCCTCGGCCCATGAAACTTTCATCCACGGCCCGGTGGTGGCCTCTGTTGTTGGCACCTTATGCAGACTCACGATCATGGCTAAATTTAACCTTAAATAAAATTTTAAAAAATACTGAGACTAGAGGGCTGCAATTTGGTATTTTTGATGATTGGAGGGTGGATGATGAACATAACAATTTGCAGCCCTCTAGCCTCAGTAGTTTTTAAGATCAGCGGGCGGACAGAAAAAGTACGGATGGACAGACAAAGCCGGCACAAAAGATTTCTTTCCCAGAAAACCAGAAACAGAACATTTTATCCGAAACTGAATCCTAATCAGCAGAGAGAAGAGTAAACTGTAGCTCTAACTAAAATAACAAACGAGACGCCTGCGACAGTAGATAAATCACATTTCATCCATCTCTTCTCCCGACCAACCTTTACAATAGTTTAAATATTCCGACTGCTCTGCCACATCAAGGAAATGTTAATATTCAATGAGACGGGAAGACCGGAGAAACTCCGAACCTGACATGTGACAATGCTGTATCCTTTGTTTATACATGAAAGTCTTATCTTTTCCAGGCAAAATTTCATCATATCACAGTCATATTCATCTGATAAAACTCTCTCATAAGCAAGAGGACGCGAGCTTAACTATGTCTGTTTGTCTGTCTGTCTGAAACCAACAGAGAAGCTTCCTCGCATAGCGCTGCTTTATGTGAGCTTAATTATTCTCTTTTTGGTCTCTTTTAGCCTTCCTCGGGAGTCCCCCTACAGTAGAAGGGCGTATTCAGTCTGGTGTATGTTTTTGTGAATTACGAACAGGAAGATCGCAGACGTTGAATTTTTACACATTTTTTGCAAATGCTAATATTATTAGCTTCAGGCTAAACGCCATTGACTTAGAGGCGCTTTTCGTCCACGTATGATGATTCCTGATTTAATATTTACTAGTGTCAAGTCTGCATATCATTTCTCTAATTTCAGAGATAGATAATATATTAAACTTGAGTTTAAAATTTCGTTTCGTGAGGATTTCTTTGTATACTCTATTTTTCTGTTTTTCGCTATGGAATTAAATATTCATATACACTGTATAAAAGGTTTTTATTTTGTCACATGCTGCTGCAAACCATACCTTTTTTGAATAATTCATTTCTATGCCCGCGTTCTTACCAGTTCCGCTTTGACTCTCACCTACTAAATATGTACCCTCGTATTACATCTTTATACAGCTGAAAGTGTCTAGTAATTAAATTTAATTTCTTCTCTTGAAGGGATATATATATATATATATATATATATATATATATATATATATATATATATATATATATATATATATATATATATATATATATATATATATAAGAGAAGAAATTAAATTTAATTATAGACATATATATAAAGATATAATATATATATATATATAGGTTTATATATGTTTATTTATATATATAAATATATATATATATATATATATATATATATATATATATATATAATATATAAATATATATATATATATTTATATAGGTTTATATATGTTTATATATATATATATATATATATATATATATATATATATATATATATATATATATATATATATATATAATTATATATATATATATATATATATATATATATATATATATAGAGAGAGAGAGAGAGAGAGAGAGAGAGAGAGAGAGAGAGAGAGAGAGAGAGAGAGAGAGAGCTGCTACTAAGTTCGATTTACTGTGCTAATGGTCTTATTAATAAAAGCTTCATTTCAGACTCTCCAGTGATCTGTTATTCCGCAACTGTTGATATGGTCGTTCATGTTGACATGGATGACAGATCAATGTGCTGGAAAATTTTGCGTGGGAACGTTTATACAAACAGAACATTTCTGTCAAAGGCAGATTTAATCATCACCACACGGATTTGAAAGCACGTCACAAATATACTCTTTTTTTTTCATTTATGCACAGTTCTTGGAAATGCTGATACATATGATAAAGTTTCAATTGAAATGCGGGAAAGTATAGAGACATAAGGATTAAAATTTAACATAATGAGTATCTCTGTCAGACTCCCTTGAATTATTCTTACAAATACAGTCCTTATATGACAAGAATGTTTTTTGGCTTTCCACATAACAAATATCAACGATGCCAAAAAAAACAATGTCATTATAGTTATGATAACGAGCAGTGATTAGTTATTAACACATTTTAACCGCAACGACAATTACATTTTAGTCTATAGGACATGCATCAATGTTAAATATGATTAAATGAGAAACCAAACTTATGTTAAAAAAAAGATAGATGCAACCTTATTTCATCGTTCTCATTTTTATATTTACAGCTTCGTCTCCTGACTGGGTTATCAATCAATTTTCAAACTAGAACGTCTGAATACAGACCATTGTCCGCATGCTCCTGTCTAGGAGATTATTATCAAAATAAGAACTGCTCAATCAGGGATTGATGATCCTGTACACTGACAAACCATAATAAAAAATATCACTATAAGGATACAGAGACGAAATCGCACCCAGTTAAATTAATACCAGATTGCCAATGTCATATGGGAAAAATAATTTTGATAAATTTAGCTTGAGAAAAAACTATGATAACTTCAGAACGCACTCACAAGCAATGTGAAGCCTCTTCTTTGATAGAACCATACTAATCTTCCTCTTTGGGTAAATCATTAACTTTTCCTGCCTCATTAATAAATTTTCGAGAACTTTTGGGAACTTTGAAAACGCAAAGAGTATTTGGTGACGTTCATCTTCCTGGTCCCTCTCATTCTATTGAGCAGCTCATGAAATATTTGCTCATGAAATACTTTTTCTTCAAAACCATTAGAAAAGGCCTCATAAAATACAAAGGGTTATTTAAAAGAAAACAAAATTAAAACCTGCCTCTTTAACTCATGACTGTTCTTGCTTTTATATCTTTTAAATATCTTTGTAGTAAGGTGCATCTCCCAGGTGCTGTGTAGGGTCTCACAGTTTCAATTACAGGCTTGTTTTCTAACGCATAAGGAAAGTTAATATTCCAGAACTTGTATGAGTAACTTGACTCTGCATAGTTGTTGCCATGCAGCAGTAATTCCCAAAATAAACTGTTACATACTTTTGATGCCTTTCAAGATCTAATTGGCTATACCAAAAAACCTGGCTATTTATTGATTTTAACCTGCTTTACCTTACTGTTGAAACAGCAGTTTTATTACTTAGATGTTGCTGATATTGAACTTATTCGCAGTCTTTAATCGAGCAACTACAGATAAGTGGTTTCCCTACTAGCTTACAGGAACCTCCGTATTTTCAAATTTTTCTTGACTATGCGGTAGCATAGTATGCAGATAATACTAACAGTGTTCCAACTATATATTTCATCCAAATATCATACGAAGTTAACGCAAACAGCATCAGAGATTAGTAACTAATCAATAAATGGTGTAATCAGTGGGGGATGAGGCTAGGCCCAACAGTACTAAGTCTACTGATTATCCAACGTCATTCAATGATCTGACGTTATGGTTCAGTCTACATCGATAATAGTGTGTTAACAATTTTCTTGGTTTTACAACACTTGGTGTTATCATTGACTCAAGTTTTTCTTTTGCTGCACCTGAAATTGTATGGCCCATTGCTACAAGATATAAAAGTAATTAATCCCATTCGTTCATCCAAAAATATGCTTACGTAATATATTTTACAAGAAGGTTTACCCATCACTGCCCTAATTAGCGAACCCCAAAGAAATAGTGTGAATAACTACAAACTGTCAGCGTCAACAGTCTCTGTGTGGAATGTAGTTAAAATACAAAATGAAAGAATTTCTTTCATTCCTATAAAGTATAACTACGGAATGGTCTTCCTAGTATCGTTGTTGGTACGACACTCAGAGTTTGAGAGATGTTGTAATCCTACTTTACAACACTACTAAAAATTATTTCACCGTCTATTTTACCATGTATTGACACATTTGTTTTATTTGATTTTCCTATGGCGCTCTTTGCTTAGGGTATTGGCCATTCTGGTTTATCTTATGTTTTTGAATTTAGGAGGCCAAGCAACAGGATGTTTTCCAACACATCGTGTTTTTTAAATATTTACTGCAATTATTTGATGAATATAAAGTCATTAACAAAGACGTACGTTGAACCCCATCGCTAATTGCCAAATAATTGCGAACCCGATATTTTCCATATGTCAAAAACAGTTCTACATCATACAGACCTGAGCTTTCCGATATTGCATAACCATAACAAAAATTTAATTCTGAATACTAGTTCTAGAACAGATCTCTTTAAAGGCTACGAAATTGTTTAGATGAACCAAAACTATTTCAGCAAAATCAGTGTCAACATTTTTCCTAACTGGTAGGTTGATGTCAATCCGATGCAAATTTACTTGTAATGAAGGGTGCAAGTCCTTTGTGGAGATGTCTCCTACTTATGGGGAGTTTCAAGATCAAATACACAATAATATATATATTATATATATATATATATATATATATATATATATATATATATATATATATATATATATATATATATATATATATATATATATATATATATATTGCTGTGTTCATTATTCCCAGTGTTTCTAACGTATGTAATAAATCATAGTTCTATTAGAATATACAATACTGCCATGTATATTTCATCACAGAGTATTGACGTAAATTCATGTGCGTTCAATTGCTTGTATACGTTCTGTCTTGTTTAAAATTTATAATTACCAATAGATGTGAAGGCTCTCTCTCTCTCTCTCTCTCTCTCTCTCTCTCTCTCTCTCTCTTTCTTCTTTTGTAATCATTCACATAAACTATAAATATATATATATATATATATATATATATATATATATATATATATATATATATATATATATATATATATATATATATATATATATATATATATATATATATATATATATATATATATATATATATATATTTATAGTTATATGATTTATGAGAAGAGAGAGAGAGATAGAGAGAGAGAGAGAGAGAGAGAGAGAGAGAGAGAGAGAGAGAGAGAGAGAGAGAGAGAGAGCCTTCACATCTATTGGTAATTATAAATTTTAAACAAGACAGAACGTATACAAGCAATTCGAACGCACATGCGAATTTACGTCAATACTCTGTGATGAAATATACATGGCAGTATTGTATATTCTAATAGAACTATGATTTATTACATACGTTAGAAACACTGGGAATAATGAACACAGCAATTCAAGTATTATTGGTACTAACCTATTAAAACTAAAATATTGGTTCATCTACTTAAAATATAGTATTCGCTCTCCATGACATTACTTATGACCGTTGGAAATGCATACTTGATTATCTGTTCACAAATATCTGTGAGTTCTATTTTATCACAAATTATGATAAATCATAAAAGTTCTACACGGACCATTAGATAAACGTGTTTAGTATAATTTCTTTAGTGCGGATGAACAGACAAAGCCATCTCAAAAGTTTTCTTTTACAGAAAACTAAAAGGGAATACTATCGGCAAAATAATTACACAAAACACTGAAAGCACGCTAAGAAAATTCTACTAATATATGATTCGTTATTCAAAAGTATGGAAGTAATTGTGTTTTCTGAAAATACGCGGTCGTTCTAAGACGTACTTCAAAAAGAATTTCTCAGATATGGATCATATTTCGATGTAACGTCATAAACAAGAATGTCGCTGAATTAATAGTTATCCAAACCTATATTTTCTCCTAGAATACGATATTAAATCGTGTCGTGTTGTTCTCTGGATGACTGTGTCAATATTGAAACGGTTCTTGTTGTGTGATGGAGAACACACCATTGTTGACCAATGTTTATTTCTATCATTTTTCACTCCACTGAGCGTGCAAGTGTTATTTGATTTGCAGGGACAGCTTCCGATAGATTAAATGAGAGTCAACTCCTGGAAATATCATTCGAGGCGAAAGAATCCCCCTCAGTTGTGATGGATTTGTTTATATAATTCATATAATGAGAACGAAGTATATGAAAGATACCTATGTTGTATATTTCATATAGTTATTATCATATATTATTGCAGACACACTTCTATTTAGTCATACGTTCTTTTTAAAATAACAATAGCATAATGCCATGCTCGTTGATTACATGGAAGAATATCTTACATACTTGGTTTATTTTTATCATTGTCATCATTTCTCAGGCTGGTGGCAAACTATTATAATTCAGAAATATTACGGTGTATCAAAGCTTGATCGTTGTTTCTCAAACTTTACCAGCGTAACTCTGTTAATTCATATTCTTCAAGAAATAAACAAAATAAACTAGCAAATGTAGGCGTCACAAAGAAAAAAGTGTTATGCATAACTGAGCAGCGCTAAATTCAGCAAAGCATAATTAAAGGTATCCTGAATGAACTGTTACTTCTTCGTATTCTTCGAGAAATTATAATAGTAATGGCAGAAAATTTAATCCATCGATATCCAGACACCAAGAAAACAGAACCTTTTCAATACTGAGAAAGTCTCGTCGGAAGTAGTTGAAAATATCCAGTAATCTTCTCTGTTTTCTCCCACATACGTCTACACTCCCAATCATCACTGCGCAATGATGTGGGCGGGTATCTCGACCCCGTTCGATTCATTCCTCTACAGCATCGTATCATCAGCAGAACTGCTTAGAAACAGCTCCGATGGCATCATAACTTCCTTTCACATCAAGTCCCTCTTTACGAATATTCCTGCCGGATGAGTCATTCACTACTTACTGACAAATACGTATGATGACGGCGCCTTCCCTATAATCAACATATTGAATAAAGCCACCGTTAGATGCCTTAGGAATACGATGTGCAGTAGCAGCAAATCGAGTCTAAAAGAATTATCCGAGACATAAGCACCATTACCAAAGTAAGGTGTAAGGGTGAAAATTACTAGTTTGTTGTACACACATATATATATATATATATATATATATATATATATATATATATATATATATATATATATATATATATATATATATATATATATATATATATATATATATACACGGGGTGTTTCTGAAATTGAGCCCCCCACCTGTACAGCATAAACTAAAATTGATATGGACAACAACAAAAGTAATTCA
>NC_089751.1:18907134-18912134 GCF_040412425.1 Macrobrachium rosenbergii | reverse complement strand
AGTTATAGTTAGCAATATGTAATGCCACATTACAATTCTTCTGACACTTTTCAAAACAGAATAAGATTTTTGTACTACTTCTTAAAACCGAGGTTTACTCCACATTAAAGAAAATTAGTGCTGAAATGTAGTTCAGATGATAACTACTAATACTTCATTTTCTTATTGAAAAGGATAAAACTTTTAACTCCGCATTAACTGTGCATTATAATACAAAAGTAATATTTATAGAGCAAAGCATACACTACACACAGAAATGTTTGTCGTTTTAACAAGTGAGTCGATCTTTTTACGTCTTCGTAAACCCGGAGTAACATTTCGTTGATGGCACTATTTCTTGAGTTAATTAGAACGTTAATTACCCAATATATATATATATATATATATATATATATATATATATATATATATATATATATATATATATATATATATATATATATATATATATATGATTATACTTGAAATAGAACGATTAATAACTGGACAATCGCTTTGCAAATTCATTCATCATTAGTAGAAAATTCAAGAAAATCATAAATTACCATCTTCTTGCTTGCTCTGTTCAAAGCATTCATCTTAAAAACCACAAACAACGCAAGATATCAAGATATCACAATGGCAATAAATGGCTGAACGTCACTACCCCTTTAAGCTGAGCTTCTGCAGTGCGTTCTATAAACGATTTATCTCGGAGAATTCTCCGGAAGCCCAGTTTACTCTTTTAATCTGGCTTTATTATGAACAGGATTTAAGCCAGCCGGGAAAATCTTGTATTCCAAATTTTGGGGGCTAATATTAGATCTCACTGTAAAGACAGGGAGCTGGTCACAATGAGTGACTTCATAATCTCTCCTTCTCTGCTTTTAGTTATTTTTGCCCTCCCTTGGAAATACGTTAAAAGCTTGAGCGGCTGATGCAACATTTATTTTATTTTATTTACTCCTTTAACGATATTTGAAGTAACTACTATTTCCACTGACATCTTCAGTTGAATAGTAAGTACGATAGTCGCGGGGATTTGTGGGCTAACTCTGCCTAAAGAATAATGCAGTAAAAACTGGTCTAATTTTCTTGACCAAACTTTAAATCTCATGGGCATAACTTTCCTCTTGATTCTGAACATTTTTATTTTGTACTTGATGTTACTGTTAACATTAAATTCCTTTCAATTTTCATACAAAATATATAATGTAATGTTACCAGACTCAGTCTTCCAATGTCAACAGATATGAAGATGAAGATGGCAAAAACCCACAATCATTTAGTTCACGTTATTGCAATATTGTTCGAACTTTAGCGATAACACTGTAAAAAAAATATGTTTAAACAGTTCTCTGGACTTACTTGTAAGAGCAACAATGGTTAGATATATGGTTATGTTAGTTTCTAACTTTTCTTCCATAGTGACATTTCACTTTAACAGTGGAATTTTAGGGTACATGATATTCCGTTAACATTCTCACAATGCCAATTAAGAAAGTCCTTCTATCTTTTAAATAAAACTAAAACAGACTTTCGTTAGTATTGTCAAAATTCAGTTTTCGGACTGGCTGTATCTTCTACAAATGTCAACGAAAAAGAAGATTAGTATGAAGATTAAAACGCGCATCTCTGTAGCGAGGTTCAGTTGAGGAATCAACATGGTTTTATCCCTTACATACAGTGTTTTGCGGTTTTGTTTTCTCTTGCTTTAGTCACATTAGTTTTTTTTTTTTGTAAGACTGAAGTAATGTCTTAAACAGTGATTTATTTAGTCCTGGCTTGTTTTACTTCATGTCTATTCGTGGATCTTGATACCAGCAGAAAAGTATTTACATTCATGTTACTTTTTTTTTTAACTCTTTCTCCGTGTAGCAGCTATCTATCTAATTTAGCATGATATAACATTTCAATGAAATTCATTCACAACAGAGAATTATTTTCAATCCTAATTTCACAATGTTATTAAAAACCCTGAATCAACGCACTTTGGTGCTCTATACAATTTTGTTAATTGGCTCTAATGGTTTTTCTTTCTCAAAAACACTGGTGTTCTAGAGAAATATCCCTAAAAGTACTTTGACCTTTAAAGTAACACGATCAGATTTTGTAAGTGCCATTTGCAGAATTTACAAAGAAGAAAACATAAAACGAAGCTGTCTATACGTTTTTATGATTCAGCTTTTCTCATTTAGAATATTCCATAGCTCATGTCATCCTACCTGTAATTGCTTAGAATCCTGCAGTAAGTCACATAAGTGAGAGACATATAGAAAAAATACAAATAATAACTGAAAACTTATGCTGTGCATGATTTTGTAAAGGTACTTCTGCTCCTGTTAATAACTCATCATCGCCAGCAAAGGCACGAGAAATCATAAATATAAATACGTCACAAAGTCCCACTCTAATATTAAAAGATTTACATGTAACCCTCAGAAACCGAACAATAAAGTAAGGAGGGAACCTGAGAAAGCACGAAGGATTGAGAGGAGGAAACGGAAGTGTAAAAGAGGGCAGGAAATCTCCGCTGCCTCCCGAACAAGTTCCAATTATCGCAAAGGATTTGAAGGAGCCAGAGAAGAAGCTTCAGCAGAAAACATTTATACATAGACGCAGTTTGAGAGAGAGAGAGAGAGAGAGAGAGAGAGAGAGAGAGAGAGAGAGAGAGAGAGAGAGAGATGCCACGAGGCAACAGACGACAGAAGGATGTAAGGGAAGTGACATTAGCAATCAAATTTTGAAATATCTGTATGCCGCTTTTTACAATGTAATCTATATTTTCCTTTTAAAATTTGCCAAAGTATTTTACGTCGGCCTGCAGTTTGCTTTGTTCTAGCATTTTTCTATAAATTTAGAGGTCTTGACTGAAAATCGCAGAGCTGTAATTAAACCCAAGGCCTAATAAAGAAAATAAAAGAAAATGAAAAGGAAATAGTATTGGCCTCAGCCTCAACAGAAGCGAGATCCCCTTCCATTAAGGGATGGAAGATTACAAGGGATAGGAAGCGGAAATATGGTCTAAGGAAAGGAGTAGGTCAGTTCACGGGCTTGTGGGTAAAACTACATCTGTAGAAAATAAGAGCAGTAGACTTTCTCCTTATAGTTAAAAGGGGTGAATTGTGTATCTGAAGATCATAATTTTAATGTTTTTACTAGTGTACGACTTTGTGTGAAATTAAAAATCAGACGGATAAAAATCTATGTGACTGAATGGTTACAATTTCTATGAGAAATTACTAAGCAAATAAGGAATGAGGTTTGAACGAATATGAAAGTGTTTTATTAGTTTCAAACACTTGGTTCCTTATACCTTTAGGCACCCCCCTGTAAAGCAATTCAGTCGCCTTTCCTTCCGTTTATTGTCCAGGACCCAGTGGTCTATGAGTCAAGTGGTACTTTCTTACATTTGTAGTTTGTCGTTAATTCCTTCCTTCTTCACTGAGCTCGGTCATTCTTCCCTATCCCTTCCTATTTTTTTTATACAGTGCTGAACAAGGAAATGTTTTTGGCCAGTGCAATATTTTTAGCCTTTTACGTAAATAATAAGAAACATGTATGTATGGATAGAGCAACTGTTACACATACACCAACCTAAAAAGACGGGTTCTAATTTTAGTTAGTGTAAGAGCATTCTTCGAATATGGCTCCCTCTGCTTGTAATTTCTTCCCCATGTGTAATCATTTAAGGATCATTGGTTTATTCGGAGATAAATATTTGAAAGTATAAATTATTGAGAAAATCAGTGACCATAAGAATGGAACATGAATCCGACAAAAATATGTGGAAGATGATGGCTTACTGGATAAGTCAACTATTACTTATGTACAGCCAGAAAAGCCATTTTTTTTTCCCGGTCATAGTAGGAGAGCTCGTCATACAATCTCCTTTTTGTGAAAGTTTATATTAATGTGTAGTGAAATCGAAATTGATGGCTCATTTGACACACACAGTACGTAAGCGTAAAAATTAGTTACATAATACCATTCACACATAAACGCTCACACACACACACATACATATATATTATTACATGTGGGCTTTGGCGAATGAGTTTTTTAATTGATTACTGCATTTTATGTAGCCCTGCTTCACTGAAGGCACACGTAAGCTGTCAATTGAAGCTGAAGTTACCCTCAAAAGACAGACAATTACTTAATTGGATTAGGTCGCCAGTCGGAAACTACGTATGGAATAATGGATTACTCTGTAACAAATGAATTACATCACATCCCTTTACTTCCCACTTAGTCCCGACAAAGAAAGAGAAAGAATGTGTGGTGATAGCGAGGAAATTACATGAACTTTTCGTCAACGTCGGACACAGTCAATTTTCCTTGCTCCCGTAAGAAGAATATATTATGCAACAAAGGTTTGTACCCTAGTGGATATCGTACGCAGGTTTAGTATTAGGAAGGCTATTTCTCTTCCAGCAATGGGCTAGGATTCGAGGCTTGTTTGAGCCTTTCCTTACACTTAACCTTCCCTAATTCCTACTTACTGCACGGGAATAGCTTATGCAATTTCACTAGGCAATATTAATTATTCATACACTAGACTTCATAAAAGAAATATGATTATACCAGGTTCTCTCGTAAATGGTAGCTGAAGGGGAAACAATGGAAAGGTTTAAGTACAGTGGAAGAACACTAGCAAATCGAAAAAAAAAAAAACTGTCAATTTTCAGACTTACCGTTACATAAGTTGCTTGTGCAGTGCAACTGCCGATCGGGGTTCTCAGTTAACACTTCTTGTCGATTTGCTGAGTAAAAACAATAGATAGGAAAGAACAAAGCGCAAAGTTAGCCTGGGCACGACACGTGGTCTTGGTCTCAAAGTCGATCTCTCTCTACTGGCGTCAGCTGGGTTAGTGTAGGGCAAAGCTGTTTGTCCATATGTTCATCCATAGAACAGGGCATTCTGAAAAATTGACAGAGACATCGCCGAATGCATAGGACAGAGGAAAAGGAGGCTTAAGACCACCTTCACTAGAGGCGACTTAGTAAAACCCTCCCTG
>NC_089751.1:18894634-18902134 GCF_040412425.1 Macrobrachium rosenbergii | reverse complement strand
AAAATTAACCTAATTTGTGAATACAGTATACTTTTGAAAGCCACAGTCTGCCATTTTAAATAATGTTCCAAAATTCGACACAGTCCTCATATTCAGCGATATCTAACGTGCGTTATGTAGTTTTAGGAATAACTCGTCGTGTTCATATAATTAGACAATAAGAAAATTATACCTGTTAAAAGCAATTTCAGCTATTGTGAATAGTGTTTCAGAAATTAATAATAACCCACATAAGTCATTTGGATTACGAAAATATGATAAATCTTTAAAAATCAATTACATAATTCAAGTTACTTAACAACAATATTCTCCATCACTAATGTTCCCTATATCCTATAGTATATAAGACTGGTATTAATTTTTTTAAAATTTAAACCTAGAAATAAAATAATAAATTATTTGTAAATACAATATACTTAAAATAAAATATTACTTCTGTTTATTTTCATTATCAATTTTAATAAAGCAAGTCAATTACAGAACCATTATTTTAATTTCATTTAATTTTTTCTTATAACTGGTCAGTAACAAAAAATAGCGTCCGACATCAAATAACGACTCTTGCAGACATTAAATAGTGGAAAAAATCTATAAACTATGCCTAGATTATTATTACTTCAACATAGCTAATAAACTAATAGATTATGTCGTGTCCCTGATGGCTTCTTACGTCAGACGAAATTTGAATGCATCACGGTTAAAATCAATAGACATATTTTTCGAATGATGACAGGTCTTGTCGTATCTCTTCCAGACCATAATTGAATTATCAAGTTGTGCAATGCAACTTAAACTGAAGGCTACAAAGCAAACAGAATTTTCTTCCGTGCGAATAATGTCAGGTAAAAAGATTCATATAACAACGAAACGAAATTTCATGCCAGGAGAGCATCATGAAGATTAATGATTCACTGGGGATGTATTTGCGGAACAAACTGCTGATGAGGCTGGGAAAAAATATATGAAATAGTTGAGAAATGAATCGCTGAAATGAAATATAATGAACCACCAAAGGTGAAAGATAATATTGAAAGCACTGACAACAGAGAAAAAACTTTTGATTACGTGGTGGCTAAGGGAGAGGGGGGAACAAAAATAGGATTAGGTCATGACGACAATATCTTTCCAGGATTGGAATCATAGAACAGAAGCCCTGAGTGTTTTCCCTGGTGCATTTCTTATCTGAAAGAGAGGTGTCATGGTTGACAGCATTTTGAGATTTACCTCAGTCATTTCAAATTTTTCTGGGCGATTTTCCTTTACCTTGTCTTTTCTTCTTCACATAAACCCCAGAAAGAATACTAATTTAAAAATAAATCACGTATAAAAAAATGAAAGGAGGAATGATGAGATTATTGCATTTATATATATATATATATATATATATATATATATATATATATATATATATATATATATATATATATATATATATATATATATATATATATATATATATATATATATATATATATATATATATATATATATATATATATATATATATATATATATATATATATATATATATATATATATATATATATATATATATATATATATATATATATATATATGTGTGTGTGTGTGTGTGTGTGTGTGTGTATGTGTGTGCATGTGTGCGCATAGGAATCTAATATGTTGCCTTACGAAGTTGATAAGGGATGAGGGGCTCCATAAACAATCAAGTTTTAATGAAATGAATCAGTATCTTCTTCGCCACTCTGCGTGGTGTGAAATACGTAAAACCGCTGGGCATTGCACGTCATATCCCACTTAGAATTTTGAATTTTTATTTTTAGAATGAAAAGCAGATATTTGAGAGTGTTTGTTTGGTTCAGGGGGAAAACGCGGGCATGGTATTTTTCAGACTAAAACGAAATGGCAAGCTCAAGACTTCGATGAATAACAAGTGGTTTGCGGTTGCTGAAAGTGCAAGGCAATGGAAGGAAAACCTTGAGGATGGGAGGAAGAGTACTGATATGTCAGACATTGGATCATGGCGAAAGAAAAATTAAGTATGATCAGCAGGCCCAGACTGTACAAAAGGTATGAGGTATCGAATAGGTTTCTGTTACGCTAAATCAATGTGTCGACGCACTAAGGAAATAAAAATGGGCTGCTCTTGTTATTTCAATTGCAAAGAGAGAGAGAGAGAGAGAGAGAGAGAGAGAGAGAGAGAGAGAGAGAAGTACTTAAGTTACCAGTGTGTTTCGACTATTATATTGCAAATAAATAAAAAATAAAAAAAAAAACTTGAATACGTCTCTTTTCTATGTGGTCGGTAAATTTTCAGCGCAAGGGTTGACTGTGAACATAGAACAGAAAGTCTTATGGTTGTTTCCATGAATAATAATCGTAAGCATGAATAAAACAATAAAATGAGGAAATCACATTATTGTTACGTTAAATACAAAGTACATCATTATAAAAATAAAATGAGGAGCGGCTGGAATATTTACATGAATATTACCTGAAAAGGTAAAATAAGTTTTTATATTAAATTTGTTAAATTACAAGAGTTCAAAATGTCGTTAATATATTTAGGAGACTGACCGAGATATGCGAAAATAGCATATTGACTCAATTTACGAGGAGTATGCGAAGTTTTTTTTTATTTAGTTAATTGTAACAATATCTTGAAATAGAAAATTATGACAAAAAGAATTGGTTGGCTTTTGCTTTAATACAAATTAAAGGGATCTGATAAGGAAAAGAGGAGTTGCTAGTAGTACAATCTGATAATTATTTGATTTTGGAGAATGTCAAAATAAACAGGGAACTTTGCGAGATAAGGATTCAAAATGTATCACTATTTATAAGATATTGGGGTCTGGCGGGCAAAAACTGAAAATAGCTGTTAATGTACGAAAGAGTAACCTTAAGAGATTTTTCTAGACGTCGGATGTAAAGGAGCTAAAGGAATGAAAATATTTAAAAGAGAAGAAAAAAAGGAGTATCATTTTTACCTGAGATATATATGAAAAAATATTTTCCTCAAGTTCTCAGCAATTCAGCAGTTCTGGGATAAGAGAAAACTTTCTTCAATGTTTTCAAATATACATGGCTTGTCATGGGTTAGATTCTGGAGATTCCAGCCCAGAAAATTGGTGCTTTTTTTCGCACGAAACTAATGCGTTGATATACTAAAATGGAGAAGAATTTTATGCACTATCTTTTAATTGTTATGATGTAGGATTACATGTCTGATGAAATTTAAATTTTTCAGAAAGAAAGACAGTGGCTAACAGATGTTCATTAATGTTATTCATATATGGCTTATGGCCTTGCGGTAGCAAAATCTCGATAAAAACTGTATATTTCAACATTACAAAATAAACCAGTAATGATAAGCAATATCATTTCTGTCATTACATTTCGTAAATCTGAACAATAAATTTGCTATGCAGAACAAAAAAATAAATATATGTTTCTCTTAAATAATGGTGTAGACTTGAGGCTAAAGAAATATTTCTTTTATATTTCTTTCCCACCCTAAACCAAGTTGTTACAGACTAGTTAAAGTCATTATTTCCAAAGGGCTGCCATTCATTTTCACGTTCAAAGACTGCTCTCCCTTTGACACATGGTTCTGGAGTCAAGGTTCAATAATCACACAAACCTTCGCAATTCATAACATTCACAGGCACAAAACGGCGCGAGAAGCCGTAAGATTAATAGATGAAAGCATTGTTCTGGAAGATCAGGGTTCAATGCCATGCGTCACGCAAGTCGCCTTAAAGCTGACAAGTATCCAAATCCGTTAGAAGTGTTCTCTTATGTCAGGAGGTGTTCGCGTGACACCAAAGAACTTCAGCCCCAGACCTTGCTCGACCCCTCTCGCCTTCCCCCTAATCACTTGATGTATGACTCTTGCACACTTCATAGTATTGTCAAGGTGGCCTTGGGACGTCAAAGAGGTCTTCAGAGCAAGAGTGTGACTTGTCTTCTTTTAAGAAGGTAAATTATTGCTCTCCTGCACAAAAGTACTGTTTGTTTTTTTATAAATTACTCATGGAAATGAGGTAATAAATATGAAAGTATAAAGTCGCACTGATGTATATTTGCACCAATAATGTACAGCAAAATATATGCGCTGCATAAAAAAAACAAGATATTGAGTTAAGTTAGCTTTTTGATGACACGTTACATAATCTCCCTGTATGTTAGTCTCGTATGTCTTCACAAAGTATAAGATGAAATTTAATTCGAACAAGAAATCAATGTAATAATATCATAATGTGATTGATATTTTTCTTTCAAATGGTACCCGTTATATTGTTGTGGCAAACTGTCAACGTCAGCATAGGATGTACGTAAAATTTTTATGTTAAAATAAGGAATCATTATAAAAAAAATTCATCATACAACCCGATAACAAGAATATACATTCTTCTATGGTCATGACGCCTCCCTGGCACCTATTTGTTTATTTGTCACTTAAAACCGGAAATCTAATTTATACTTACTGAAGAAGTGAGGCATTTACTGTTTAGAATCATTCTTTCTCTTTTGGGGTCGTGCAGTAACCGGTGTACAAATTGATTACTGAGGTGTACTGGTGTTTGTAGTAAAAAATCTTGGATGTATACAACATAGTTGTTAATGAACTTTCAAAGCAATATAGGATCACTGGGGAACATTCTTAATAAATCCTTTCCAACTCCGAAAATATTAAAGATTAATTTGCTATATAGATGTTACCAGGAAAATACTTAAATTCTAATGAGGCTTTAGTTTTCTTGAAACACATTAGATACGTTATACCGTTTTTCATTCAGGAAAATGTTCTATTTTTTTCTGCTATGATACATCATATTACAAACTCATATCATAAAATCATCTAATATCATTGCACCTGATTATGCACAAAAATTACATGAATATATGGCTACATCTTTAAATTATAAATGTTTATCTGCATGTCATTTATTATTGATATGGATATTAACGAAGAGAATATAATTTCTATTTTTTGTGAATAATACGTATATCGGCACAACCATCTAAATTACGCCAAGAAGGTTATATGACAAAGCTATTACAGACAAAAGAGTAAAAGCCTGTAATGCATGGAAGGTCAGTTACTTCATTTATCAATAAAAAACACCAATACAAAACAATACCTGATATTTTTCGTTTTCAGCAGAGGTTATGCAAATATGCGAAGCAACCGGAATGGGTTTTAAGAAGGACGCTTTTCAGTATGTGGAGCAACAGTACTAAAGTCGCGGTTGTTTTCCCTCGCGGATCTTTCCCTGATAAAGAAGAGTGAAGATGGACTGCATATTGAGTTGTTCTTCCTACCTCTCATGTTTTTCTCGCAGGGAATTGTCTTTGTTACATTTATTCAGCGTTTCTCCTTTTATTTGCTCATGCTCACATGCACATACCTTTTATATACATACATGCTTACATACATACATACACACACATATATATGTGTGTGTATGTATGTATGCATGTATGTATGTATGTATGTATATAAAAGGTATGTGCATGTGGGCATGAACAAATAAAAGGAGAAACGCTGAATAAATATAACAAAAACAAATTTCTGTGAGAAAACATGAGAGGTAGGAAGAACAACTCAATATGTAATATATATATATATATATATATATATATATATATATATATATATATATATATATATATATATATATATATATATATATATATATAACTGATTCACGAAGATATGGAACGTCATGAATGTATAAAATAAAGGTAACTGCCACGAAGGAAAAATAAAAATCGGAGTGGTTGTTAGGCCTTTCATCACAACGGTCCTTTACTTGCTAGTAAAGGACCGTTGCGTCGAAAGGCCCAGCAACCACTCCGTTGTTTCTTTTTCCTTCGTGGCATTTGCTCTTTTATATATATATACATATATATATGCATATCTATATATATATATATATATATATATATATATATATATATATATATATATATATATATATATATGTATGTGTGTGTGTGTGTGTGTGCGCGCATGCATGTATGCGTACAGTTCGGTTGTTTGGTTAAAGCAAAATTGATGATTTAAGAAAGTTGAAGTTAAAAAAAGGATGACAATGTAGTCATCAAGGGTTATCAAGGCAAGGTAGTTTCATAAGAAGGAAGCAAAAGAGTATGTAAAGATAAAATGGAAGAAAAACGGGATAGGGTTAAAGACTAAGTAATTGAAGGAGTATACGAAGGATGTATGAAATTCCAGGAAGGTATCGTGGAGTAAGCAAGATTCTCCCTGAAGAGAGGGCACTCCTGGGTTTACAGAATTAGCATTTTGAGGAGTTTTTGAATATGCAAGGCAGAAGACAGGTGAAACTGAATGATGCAAGAGGGGATGAGCTGAAGGAAATTTTGAGAATGCTGATAGAAGTTAATCTTAACAATATAAAGGGAGTTAACAAGAAGCTGAAAATAGATTCACACAGAGTTCATTGGGTTACTAGTGAGATGCTGTGGCATAATGGTGAAAGTGTGATTGAGTGACTGACCAGGGTTTGTATGATAAGTCTGGAAGAAGGAAAGGTTCCAGGGGATTAGGTAAGAGGAGAAAGTGTTCCTTGGTAATATATGAGTCTATAAGAATTTCATGGGCATAACTTTAATGTGTATACCAAGGAAATTGTACAGTAGGATTTTGTTAGGAAATGTAACACAGGTAATAGAAGGTAAGGAAGAGGGTGCTTGGCTCAAGTTTTTTTTTAATAAACTGTTATGTGACAAGTCTGAAATTCAAGTGTTTAAAAAGTTGCATGCTGCATACAAAGTGATTGTGACAGAACTGATAAAGAGGCAATGAGGAGTATATTAAGGATGTATGGTATATGGGATAATCTACTGAGTTCCAGTGTGATGGTTATTTTCTCTCCAGCCGAGACTCAGGGCAGTAGTTGAATGTCACGTACCATAGTAACACAACAGGCATATTTGAAAATTTATGAGAATACTTGGAAGTGGGAACAATGATACAAGTCATTTAACTACCACACTGAGTCATAAAAGTTACAAATAAAAAATTATGAAAATACTTGGAACTGAAAACAATGACCGATACCAACGTTTAGAACACTACACCTCTTCTTACTTCCTTATTATCAGTTACACGTCTCTTATATACATCTCAAGACCACCTTTTCCTCGCTGCTTACCACCTAAATTTAAATCTAAATTTACTCTCCCTTCCACCAAATGATGATCAAATCCACTACTGGTCACTCTTCTTCCCCTCCTTACAATCACCAACTTGCTCTTTTTCCTCGTCGTTTTCTCTGTTGAGAATTTCACGTGATTAATTTTAATTATAAGCTATATATTTCCAACAATGAGTACCATTTCTAGACGCATTTCTGCAAGCTCTGGTTATTCTCATTAATACTACAGCAACTCCAAACCTACCAACAACCCATAAACTGTGTGCTGTCCTGTAGGTGTATTCAATTTACAAAGAAGACCATAATCACGGCCAGAAGCATACATGCACTATAT
>NC_089751.1:18877134-18892134 GCF_040412425.1 Macrobrachium rosenbergii | reverse complement strand
AAAGTAAAGATCAATATATGATATCGCACTGATTAAGTTTGCACGAACAGTAGACAGCATACAAATGCTTTGTTTGAAATGTGCTGGTAATAACGTACCTTGGGACGGGATAATGAACTTGAATCTCCTGCAAAGAATGATAGTAATTTCGACTCTGCTCTGTGAATGCCAAAAACTCTTTCTTTAATCAGTATCGCGTCTTCAAGCATTATTAAATAAATCTCAACTTAAACAGAGAAGTTATTATTTCCTTGAAGTACCTAATAATTTACAGATATAAAAACCACATTTTCACGGAAAATAAGAACGGTTAAATTGCTTCTTCTATGGTTAGTCAACGATTTTTTTTATATTCAAAATGTGTCATCAGCAAGGCTGTAAAAGTATTCCAGTTTTTCTAATTCCTAAAAAAAATAGAAGGCAATACTCGGAGACAAGAAAAAAAGGGATTATAATAATTTAGTGCTAATTATTATATTCCAGTCACTATTCGCTTTCAGTCTGCTTGCAGCTTTACTCCTAAGAGGATTAATTATCTGGAATCTTTTTGACAGCGTTTCCGTCGTCTCACAACTATTCACTGTAAAATGGCTAACTCTGATGAGTTAGTCATAGAGTCATCTGAGTCTGACAAGACGTCTCATAACTTCAAGTTCTCTAACCATTTACTTCTTCTTTTTCAGACTTTAATTTAAACACTGCTTGGCAGGAAGAAAAAAAGAAATAACTACTAATTCACAAACTGGAAAAACCGAAGTATTTTATTTTAATCACTAGAATTTTTTGTCTTCAGTATCCAATGCAACTACCACCATTTTACAGCTGATGAAGCGATTTAGTTAAAAGCTTCTCGGGGAAAATGGTAATAAAAATGCTAATTGCTAATAACGCAGAATGGACAATGGCAAATTTTATTCAGCAAGTACTGCCGTTATTAATCAGTATGAAATAAGGAACATGAAAATATTTCACTGTCTTTGACAATGAGGAACGAGGAGTCAGTCCATAAATATCGATAACAAATGATGCAAATCAACACTTGAGGCGATTAAATAGCCCAGAAAGAACGTTGATCACTTAGCAAAATCAAAACAAGTCTATTGAGTAGAAGTGGAATAGAAATGATAATAATCGTGAACAGCAAACAAACAAGTAAAAATGTGCCGAAGTTTCTTCTGTGCAATCGAGTTTTCTGTACGGCGTATAATACTGTATGATCCGCAGCGCATGAAACTTTCAGCCACGGCCAGCTGGTGGCCTGTCCTATAGTGGAGCCAGACGCACGATCATGGCTAACCTTGAAGCGTCCCACAGTAATTACACCCCGCCCATCTTACCAGGGCTTCTGATCTGCTCACAAGGAGCATCTCTGCGCGCCAAGCGCACGCATACAAGAAACACAGCAGACGTCACGCATCCTTTGTACACTTATTCTCGCTCATATTATTCTTATGTTAAATGTATCATTCCCAGCGCAAGCACTACAATGTCAGCATTCCAGCTAACTATATCATAACTTTATTCGCGTCTTGTATATTGATTTATGTGGATCTTTCCATCCTCCAACAAACACAGTTGATTGTACTCTAACCTCTGTTTTGTTCGATTCGTGTCGGGCACTACATTTCCGCTCGCAAGAGCTATTGACCTGTCTGTCTGTTGTTTGAATAAATTCGGTAGCGACCTGGTAACACCTGAACAACCATCCCACCCATCTTCCCCTTCGCCCTCCACCTCCTCCTCTTCCTTGCAAACCTCACCTCCTCGTCCTCCGACGTCCTTGGATCCTCGTACTCCTCCTCCTCCCTCCTCCTCCTCCTCCTCTTTCCCAACCCCTTCCCCCTCAACAGCTACCCCTCCTTCCTACAGTCTCCGACGCAAATGAGCACCCTCCATTGCCGAAGTTTCGAGCGCTTCCTGCTGAAGGACGGACCTCGTAAGCTGCTGTAGTGGCTCTTCAGAAAAATAACCCCGGTATTAACATCTCTGCTCGGCCGGATCTCAGAGGAGAATTCACTGTTACTCCCAAAGACCGTGCTACAGTCGACCGCCTGAGGACCAACATGGCCCTCCAGCTACTCAGTCCAAATGAGAAACCAAACAAAGCCATCATCTGCAGCTATCCAACAGCGCTCCCCTTGGATCCTCTTCTAGAGCTCCCCCATACTGTCGAAAGGTGTTTGAACAAGAACAAAACGCCTTCACGGAAGATCCTTACCACCTTCAGAGGACCAGTCCAGGGCCAAGTATGGCTTAGGATATGGGGATACTTCTCCACAGAGGAATACACTCCAGAGTCTCTCAGGTGCTACAGATGCCAGCGCTATGGTCATCACCGGGACCGTTGCATAGGCCCTGCAATTTGTGCCATCTGTAGTAAGAAATATGAAACCAAAATATGTCTGGAAAAATTGAAAAAAGGGGATCCTACAGCACCCAAGTGCCCCAACTGTTCTGAGCGCCATCATGCATAGTTTAAACATTGCAGTGCCAGACTATCTAGCATTGCACAGTTGAAAGCAAGAACTAATCAATCAAGACTAACTCCTACACCAGCTCCGGCACCCAGACCAACGACACTCCTACAGCAACGAGTTATAACTACCAAACAAGTGGTGGAAGCAGCACCTGTTTTGTGTCACGAGAAAGGGACTTAGACTGAGCAGCCAACACCCCCAACCCCTCCTCCCCAAGCCACTTCAATCCCTGAACCTGTTTTGTGTCACGTAGAAGAGGCTCAAACTGAGCAGCCAGCACCCTCAACCCCTCAATCTACTTAAACGTCTTCCCTTCCTCCTGAACCTACTCCAAACCCTGTCATCGAACCTCAAGCCTCAAGTTCGCCTGGCAACCCGGAAGAGCAAAAACCAAAGTTGCTTTTAACTACAACAAACGCCTATGACATCCTAACTAAAACTGCTAACGCTGTGAGATATAACCTGAGATATAACCCTAAAAATGGTTGAAAATTTTTGAACAGTTATCTCAAAGAAATCCACAAACAATATGGTATTTCCATTTCCGACGATTTCCTCAGGCAGCAACTCCGTGCTGATCACTCTGATAGTAGTTAATCAATTGATTGGCAACTAACCCCTATCTCCCTCTAAAACACTTTCTTTTCCCCTCTTTCCGGGGGCCTCACGTCTAACGACCAAAATTTTCTCAACTATCGCTGTAAGTACCACTTAAGCTGTTACTTCTGTTTGTGCTGCTTTTTCTAAAACTTACAAATTCTTAATTTTCCTCCATCGATCCCTAACACTAACAGGTCGATGCTTTTTCCTATCGCTTAAAGTAAGTTAAATGTTGTATGAAATCTGCGTAGATTTTCTGTTTTTCCGATTTTTCTCCGACCATTAATATTTAATTATTCCTTACTGGCTGTCTCTGACTCTAACTCTTTCTCTCTTACTGACGGGCGCCTTAAAGCTTAAAGAGGTTTGTAGCCTCACCTGTTAACCTTTCATTTCACACCTTTTCACTGGCACGCCCATGAATCACAAATAAAGTAATCACCTGCACATCCTTAATTTCAGCTGCACATAAAAAAATGACTTACGGGCTGCTCTATGAGCAAGAGCCCGTGCTAGCATAAGGCCAGCTCAATCAATAACAACAACAGCATTGAATAATTTAGTAAGTTCGTAGACGCAGCCTCTTATTCACGCCTTCGCTACAACTTTAACCTTAAATAAAATAAAAACTACTGAGGCTAGAGGGCTACAATTTGGTATGTTTGATGACTGGAGGTTGGATGAACATCATACCAATTTGCAGCCCTCTAGCCTCAGTAGTTTTTAGGATCTGATGGTGGACAGAAAAAGTGCGGACAGAAAAATAATGGACAGGAAAAGTGCAGACGGACAAACAAAGCCATCTCAACAGTTTTCTTTTACAGAAAAGTAAAATAGAATTATAAAAAAAAGCAGGTGGTTACTAATGCTGTTACTGATGACAGACACTTATGCGATTTGAATGCGACCAAGGCACGCCTTTTAATCTGTATAACTTCCCTTAGTGAAGCATGATCAAGCGTCTCATATTGGTAACAATAGGGGTTCCCCTATGTCTTTGTTTTCTTTGTTTCGTATTTCCTATTAACGGTATTGTTGTGGCTCCCTTTTATCGTTCTGAAAGCTCATGATATTAATTATATACAAAAAGAACTCGACTTACTTTGTTGAGATTATTCTTGAAATGAGTAGTAATTCTGCAATATTACGAAGCATCAAAGAAAATCCGTTAAAGTGATTTCCTGTCTAAAAGTGGCAGTTGAGTAAATATATAATATATATATATATATATATATATATATATATATATATATATATATATATATGTATATATATATATATATATATATATATATATATATATATACATACATATACATATACATATATATATATATATATATATATATATATATATATATATATATATATATATATATATATATATATATATATATATATATATATATATATATAAATATATATATTTTTGTTTAACACATTTTTTCATGTTTTTTTTAAAGAACTTATGGAATTAATAAATGACAATTCTGGGTAGAGCGACATATTTATTCCAAGTTATTGATATGCACGAGCGAAGAAAATGATGTGCACATTATTGTTGAATAATAATAAATTTTAAATTAAGATACATTTGTTTACCACGTCAAATAATGTGGAATGAATTCTGCTACTAAAAATAGACTTCTCAAAAATATTGTCAGTACGAAGATACTACTATGATTATAAGCAAATTTCTATTTATAAAATAAGATACAACAAATGAGAAAAAAATTAACTTTTGTGCAATACTGAAAGTAGAACACTAATATTGTTTATTCAATTTCTTTTGTGTCATTAATTAATTATACTGTTTAATCCCCTTTTTCTCATCTACTGCTATATATTAAGTCTTGCGTTTAATTTTCCTCCTTTTATTTTGTTTTCTTTATGGAACATTTTGATATATTACTCTTGAACTATTAGAATAAAATTTCCTAAGCTGTCATTAAGGTATACAATTACTTCCGTGAAGACGAACATATAATCTAATGGTATCTCTTCTGCAAGTGGCAAACGGTTCTGGGGACAACAAATGTCCAGAGTGTGTCTTAGTTTAAGAAAACTTTGGTCAAACCTACAGATTCCGTATATTACTTGATTTTATTGATTTCTGAGTTTAAAACAATTTCATTTGCACGGATTCTTACACACGTAAAATCAGAAAATGAAAATATTCAGCAACTAGTTTGCTGATACTAGAATGGATGTTATTGAAAACAAGAAACCCGCTGATGTTCTGCTGATCAACACAACCTTGGATAATTCTTCCTAAGTTCTAACTTGATAACATCTGTGTTGTCTGCGATTCCGTTCATAAAAGAGAATATGTTTGAGAATATGGTCGAGATAATGTTACGCTTATTACTCCAACATCTTTATTCACATCATGGAATATCCACAAGGATAATATGAGCATAATGAATAAGTATTATGTCAAGACTATACCCTTACAAATGATACTATACAAATGATAAAAAATATTTATGCTTTACAGAAAAGTGTTGATTATCTGACTGTTTCAAATTTCTTAGTCTTCCTTTACCTCAAACTAGAGAACATTACTATAATTCAAAAGTCTGCAATTATCAGTGGCATACTTTGTAGTGGAAATAGGTAATCTATTTTTGAAAACTATATAACTCAAAGTTATATAATAAGAAAATCAAAGTCCTGATTCTCTTTACCACGTAAAAAAAATATTTTTTTACTCGTATGAACACAAAAGAGACTGAAAATAATCTTCATATACTATATTTGCAAACATGCTCGTTAATCAGTTCTCTTTCAAGAAGAGAATCAGTACGAGGGTTTTTACATGTCTATGAATCTATGCCACACACTACTCAGCTCTACTTTATCTTCTATGCGGTACACTATTTCTCGTGAATTAAGGCCTCATGTCTACTAGCTACCATATTTTCAGTACGTATCTCCTTTTTCTTCTAAAAACCTCTGCGCAAAATATTTGATTTATATGCTAATCTCCCAGTTCTATAATCAAACCTATCTTCCAGATTAGTTAATATTATAACTGTAGCTCTAAATTTCCTACTCTTTCCACACTTATCACTCAGCATATCTTGCGGAAAACACCATCTTACCAGCTTTTTTTTAAAATCTAATTTACATTCACTTTCATAAAATAACTTCCATAACTTCTATGGCAAAAAAAAACTTCATAAACTCGAACTATTAATTACACTCAGACTTCTGTCTCAGTTCCTTTCATATACCCATTTGAATACCACGTTCTCTTTTTCTCTGACCCTCCTTTAGTCTCATCCCCATATTATCCAGTACATTCAATTCTAAATTCCCTAATGAATATGAAATTGCCCTTTTTTCACTGTGCAAAATGACATATTTTTTACAAAATATATTGGCCTTTTTACCTGTCATAACTCGAGCATTACTAGCTTTTACTTTCAGCTTTCTGTTCTTCCAGACATTTTTGTACCCTCTTGCAAGTTTCGGGTTATTCTGTTCATCAGCATTAGCTAAGGCTGTTATCTACCTACAAATATCATCTGCTCAACATTCCATTAACCGCTATCCCCTAAACATCTCTCATCATTCCACGTATACAAGTATTAATTAACCCTTTGATTACGGCCGAGATGAGACCTCACACTTACCACAATCCGGAGGGTTTTCAGACGGTAGTCACCCGTAGCATGCTACCAGACGCACGAAATCGTAAACAATCATTGTAATAGCGTTTGTATTTGTTGTTTTGCTGCAAATTAACCTGTTTTATTTATATGATAATATTGTGATAGTAGCGATCCGTGATATAGATATTATGCAATTAATGTAACAACACAAATAAATAAACATAGGATAAGTACTATATATCGGGGTTTAGTGTTGCCAGAGGTATAAGCACTGCACTGATTGAGGATGACAGTCTTCTTTTTTTGTCATTTTCTCTAATTCTGTTTGAATCCGTAAAGGACAGCTACATCACAGTTGTGTATTATAATTAAAAATTATTTGTATATTCGTCAGAAAACTAATCATAAAGAATGTTCATCATTTTTATGGTTCCGCTTACTATTCCACTAGCTGGGCAAAAAAAAAAAAAGAGAAGAGAGAGAGAGAGAGAGAGAGAGAGAGAGAGAGAGAGAGGCGTGACAGAATAAAAATTTTTACCTATGATTTATTCCTTCTAATTGTACATCAATAACATTGAGAGTAAGTAGACACAATCACAATATTGGTTGCAATATTAACCACATTTCTGGGTAATATTTTATATCAATGATCAAGCACCCAGCTGACAAGGGATACGCAATCTAGAAATTCAGATGAATTCTGCAGTGTTTGAAAAATGGTTTAAAACCCAGCTTCTTCCCAATATAGGGCCATCTGCCATCATAGTGTTGGATAACGCTTCTTATCATTCAGTTCGAATTAATAAACCTCCGACAATGTCTGCCAAAAGGATGAAGTTAAAGACTGGCTAATAAAAAATTAGTAAAGTTGCAAAGACATTCATGTAAAGAAAATGATTACGTGATTGACAGACTGGCAAGAGATCATGGACATAGTGGTTAGGCTGCCTACATATCACTGCCAGTATAATGCAACAGAACTGATATGGGCGCAGGTGAAATCATACGTGGCAAAGAAGAATCATTTTAAAAAATCAGACCTGCTTCCTTTGGTCAAAGAAGCAATAGAATCCATATCTTCTGACAACTGGGCTAATGATGTGAGACATGCCGAAGATATAAAAAGAGATGACGCTTCAAGAGATGTTTGCATTGATAAATATATAGATTCTTTTGTTATCGATGTAGCATCCTCTGACGAGGATTCTTCATAAGTAATGTCTCCTCATACTTCGATTGTAAATAAATTTATTGCTTTCCCTTGTTGTGTGATATCCTGTTGAACACTGAAATTGAAATAAATTGAAATATAGATCTGTTTTTTCGACAGAAAGTGGCAGAAATATCTTTAAAAACCTACATATAACAGAAATGCCACAGCAGTGATGAGTATCATATGACAGTGCTTTAAAAGCACAGGTAAATCTAATACTGTATAAATGTGTAATATATATATATATATATATATATATATATATATATATATATATATATATATATATATATATATATATATAATTGTGATATAGTTTTGAGCTTTTGAATTGCTTTCTTTCGTGCATGCCGTAATCCGTCTTTACCTCCTTGCTGTATCAAGGTTGAATTTTCACTGTACAGCTATAAAATAGCTCATAATAAACATTCTTTAAATATATATTATTACTATATATATATATATATATATATATATATATATATATATATATATATATATATATATGGGTGTAACAATATTTAAAGAATATTTATTATGAGCTATTTTATAGCTGCACAGTGAAAATTCAACCTTGATACAGCAAGGAGGTAAAGACGGATCAGGCATACACGAAAGAAAACAATTCAAAAGCTCAAAACTATATCACAATTATATGACTTCGATAACAGCAAAGGAACAGTAATAAAAAACTATAGTAGATGACGTAACTCAAGAACATTGCTCAGTACAGCATCCAAATAAACAAAACTCAAAATGAAAGCACATCTAGGTTTCCAAATTTCTTGCATCTATCATTTTCATATATTGAATTTTTTTTTTTATCTAAAATTTAAGTGGGACAACAAAACTTCATTCAGAACTTTCTATTATAGTACACGTGCTTGATAACAGGCGCAAACAATGAGAGCTTGAAGTCAGAAGGTTAATGGTCAGTTTAAGAGGGCAAAGTCTCTTCCTAAAACGGTCGTACTATAGTAACCCCCCGCCTTTCTTGTTTACTTGCTAACCTTGTTTACTCTTATTCAGTTTTCATCCTCTGGACTTTACTACTGAAGGTAATCTATTTCTTGTTTTGTCATTGTCATTTTTCAATCTTTAAAGCATTTTAATTTTGTAAGCTCTGTTGTCAGTTTTAATTAGTGTTTTTGTATCTTTTTAGCCAGAAAAGATGGGATATGGAGGTGATCCCTGAAGCGCACCTATTAATAAATATATCAATGGTGAGCTGACTGTTCTTCCTATCCGTACTCCCTACTACTATATATATGTATATATATATATATATATGTATATATATATGTATATATATATATATATATATATATATATATATATATGTATTATATGTATATATATATATATATATATATATATATATATATATATATATATATATATATATATATCTTTCTATCTATGCATCTATCTCTGTGTCTAACTATCTGTTAATACAGACACTAACACACACATATATGTATACATACGTATATATTAACTTTATCACATACACAATTGTTCTGTGCATTAACTAAATTACTAAAAGGACCTCATTCAAACTGGATGGTATCTATAGATACCATGCAGTTTGAATGAGGTCCTTTAGTAATATATATATATATATATATATATATATATATATATATATATATATATATATATATATATATATATATATATATACATCATCGAAGGAAGCAGTAGGGAAAGGCATCCTCATCATCTACAGTTTATTTTCAATGCCGACGTTTCATGACGAATTCCAAGTCGCATTTTCAAGGCTATAAAATATAATATAATTTGCGAACATCAATAACAAATTAATGCAATGGCAACAGCTCTTTATGTAGTAAAAATATTTAAAACAAAACACCTCATTCCAAGACAAGTCAATAATGAGTAAAAGGAGTTCACTAAAATCTTAAAACAACCTACCTATATGAAAGAAAGAACAAGACTAACATAAATAAGTACAAACAGAGTGAGGAAAACCAGTTGCCCAAACTAGGCTATAAACAATTTCACTGAGGACGATTGAGTATTTAACGACGGCACAGTCTTCCTGATAATTATGGATTCTAGGATGGTTAAGTCGTTGTTGTTCTGCACTCGGCCTAGGATGGAAAAATCCTTGCTGTCAATATAAGTTTTACATAATTTTGAATGATTTCGTATATTTGATTGCTCAGGATTAGATAACCTGCTACCTGTTCTATGACTTATGCCCCTGTGGGAATCTATGCGGACCTTCAACAGCCTCCTCGTGCATCCCACATATGTATATCCCGTGATCACATCCCTGGCAAGTGTACTTGTAAACAACGCTGGACGAAAACAGAGGACTGAGCCGGTCTTTGACTCTGAACAGAGACCCTATTGTAAAGGGATTTTTCGGGATGATTTTCAGGTTTAAAGCTGGAAAACTCTTTTGAATAATGGCTGTGCATTTTCTCCTAAAAGTATCATCATGCACGAAAGGAAACTTGCATACATCTTTAGTTTCGGCACAGTCGATTCAGGTGTTGCCAGAGTCATTTTCTGTAGTAGCAGTTTATTTAGGGATCTGAAAAGAAGTCGTGATGGAAAACAATTATTATTGAAATATTTCACTAAAAAGGATATCTCATCGTGGAAACTCTTCCAGTTTGACGAGTGGGTGTAAGCCCTATGGAGGAGGGTTAAAATAGAGTTCAGTTTCAAATGAAAGAAACACGAACTATAAAAATTCATTCCCAAACCAGTAAATGTATTTTTCTATACACACCTGTGTAAAACCTGAGTCACCTCTGGAAATAATAAGATCAAGGAAGGGGGAGTTCGTTATTTACCTCCTTCTCCATAGCGAACCTTATGTTTGGATGTTGTCGGATGACGAACTCCAGAAAGGACTCTGCATGACATTCATGACGAAATAGGAGAACGTGTCGTCAACATATCTTCGATAAAATAGAGGGCGGAACCTAATGGGACATTCTTCTATTATGCGCTCCTCCAGGAGCACATGAAGATGTTAGCAAAAATTGGACCAAGTGGTGATCCCATGGCCATCCCTTCAGTTTGTTTATACAAAATGCCACTGAAGGCAAAGGTCGTGTCCAGCACGGCCAGCTCTAAAAGTTGTTTAAAAAATGTCCTACTAAAATTATTAAAAATTGCATCTTCATCAGTAAAAAGTTTGCTTAATATTATCTCAGTATTATTATTATTATTATTATTATTATTATTATTATTATTATTATTATTATTATTATTATTATTATTATTATTATTATTATTATTATTGGAGAAGCAATTCCACAGTTATGTATATGTACATATATTTAAAGATAAATATACAACAGTGGATTTGCTACTTCATTTTAAGACTCATGCTACTATGAGTATTTTTTTTATTACTATTATTTTTTTTTTTAGAATATGAATCCAATTCAAGGGACAAGCATACAGGGACCATTGACTTGAAATACAAGCCTCCAAAGTATATGGTAGACAGGTTTTCTAGGAATATTGGAAAAGTTTTACGTGCGTCTTTAATTGTGTTCTTGAAGACTCTAAAACTTATTTCTTTTCCGAAGAAGAATTTTTCTTTAAATAAGACAAGCGATTTAAACTACTCTGTATCCTTCAAAAAATCTACTATTATAATTTGATGCTGGTACCATAAAAAACTATATATTTATAACTTACTCTGCTATGCGAAAAAACTTAATCATTCCTTGCTGGAGGCAGCCATCTCTCTCTCTCTCTCTCTCTCTCCCCCTTAATAAGGTGATCAATGGCAATGGAGAAGCCTTGTTAAAACAAAAAAGGTCACTTTTCTCTTGAAGCTGACTGGATTACTGGGCGCTAGTGATGACCATTTCAGGAAACAGAAATTCTTGAGACCACCTTATTTTTAACTATTGGGAAAAATTAACGCACACAGACGCACAAACCAGTGTATACACACACACACACACACACACACACATATATATATATATAAAATATATGTATATATACTTATATATACATATATTTATGTATATGTATCTATCTATAATAATAATTTCCAAGTTGATCTTGTCCTCCCCGGGGTGAAATTTCTAGAAAGCTTTATTGCCACGAAAATAGCATTTTTTTAAAGAAATAAATGTAAATGTAGAAAAATCATCATCATCATATCCTTTTCCCTCGTCGTCGGGAGGAGATATCTATCTATCTATCTATCTATCTATATGTATATATATACATATATAGATATATAAATATATGTAGATATACATATATATATATATATACATATATATATATATATATATATATATATATATATATATATATATATATATATATATATATGCATACATGTATATAATATATATACATATATGAATATATATATATATATATATATATATATATATATATATATATATATATATATATATATATATATATATATATATATATATATATATATATATATATATATATATATATATATATATATATATATATATATATATATATATATATATATATATATATATATATATATATATATATATATATATATATATATATATATATATATATATATATATATATATATATATATATATATATATATATATATATATATATATATATATATATATATATATATATATATATATAAATATATATATATATATATATATATATATATATATATATATATATATATATATATATATATATATATATAAATATATATATATATATATATATATATATATATATATATATATATATATATATATATATATATATATATATATATATATATATATATATATATATATATATATATATATTTCTCCCAGCGACGAGAGAAAAGGATACGATGATGATTTTTCACTAAATTTTTAATTTATTTCTTTTTTTTTTAAATATTGATGTTTTCGTGGCAATAAAGCTTTCAAGAAAATTTCATACCTTCTGCTGCAAGAAAGAATCATTGTCGCCTGGCGCCGTAATATCTTCGTGTTTTTCCTGCAGTCGTTTTAAAATTCTTCCGCTCATGCGTATAGCGCCATCACTCAATAGGTGCACTGACACCAAGGACTACAGTGGCCATCTCAGGGATCCTCCAGGAAGACGTCTTGAAGCCTTCAGAGACAGCATGTGAGCAAAGAAGGCGAAGTTTATGGTTAAAATGAACTGGATGACGAAGCAGATCGACTAAAAGAGATTTTCAAGAGGGAAAAGTACATCACGAGAATGGCAGATAGCTTCAGTCTGTAATTGTTTACTGCTGAAAATATGGACTACTTCGCGGAGCAGTATGAAGTCGAGGTTCCCGCCTTCTGCGATTATTCGGCACCTCTACAGTCGTATTGTCACTCACGGACGCAAGCTCTTCATTCGAAATAAGGAAGGAAATAATCAAGAAGAGAGGAAGACAGTGGAACGGAGGAACTGAAGAATTTATACGAAATAAAAGGTAGAGAACTTGAGGTGTTTTCTAAGCTGATTGAGAGGGATTTTGGATGCCCAAAATTACCGCTTGGAGCAGTTCTTCGCTCGAAATAAGAAAGAGAAGGAACAAAAAGAGACGACATCGGCGTGGAGGTATACTGAAGAATGCTGACGAAGAATAAAGTAGATAACCTGAGGTGTTAGAAACTACTTCAAAGATTTTGGATTCACAGAATTACTTTTCGGAGAAGCAAGGAAGAATCGAAGGGATGATCAATATCGTCAGTAAGAGGGAATCTCATAAGTTTATAGAAGACGACTCCTTAAAGCAAAGAAGCTGTTTATGTGCCAGAAAAAGAACTCCAAGTAATGGTTATCGCGATGTTGAAATGATCTAAAACCTTCGAGATTTTCCTTGAAGACATTTTGGAATCCTTCAGTCCTCCGGCTCCTGGAAGGACGAGAGAAATGCCATTCGCGCATGCGCCGAGCTTCAAAGTGTCCAAGAACAATCTCGAGATGCTTCAAATCGTCTGGAAGCCTTCGGAGACAGAAAGTGTCAGTTTTGAAAAGTAGGTAAGAGAAAGCAAAGAGTATTGGTGAGGGAAGGGTCCGACCCAGAGGCCCTTCCTTCCTCCAAGGAAGCAGCCTATGGGTCTGACCCTTCCCATGGAAAGGGCCCAAGCCCTTTAAGGATTGGCCCCAAAGCCTACAAGGCTTGCCAGTCTTTTGAGGGCAGCCTTGAAGGGAAGGGTCCGACCCAGAGGCTGCTTCCTCGGAGGAAGGCAGGTATCCTGTCAGGCTGGGGAAGCAGGCCTGGAGAGGGCCCAAGAACTTCAAGGATGAGGCCCAAAGTCCTCCTAGGCTGGCCAGTCTCTTGAGGGCAGCCTTGAAGGAAGGGTCTGACCCAGAGGCTGCTTCCTCGGAGGAAGGCAGGTATCCTGCCAGGCTGGGGAAGCAGGCCTGAGAGGGCCCAAGAACTTCAAGGATGAGGCCCAAAGTCCTCCAAGGATGGCCAGTCTCTTGAGGGCAGCCTTGAAGGGAAGGGTCCGACCCAGAGGCTGCTTCCTCGGAAGAAGGCAGGTATCCTGCCAGGCTGGGGAAGCAGGCCTGGAGAGGGCCCAAGAACTTCAAGGATGAGGCCCAAAGTCCTCCAAGGATGGCCAGTCTCTTAAGGGCAGTCTTGAAGGGAAGGGTCTGACCCAGAGGCTGCTTCCTCGGAGGAAGGCAGGTATCCTGCCAGGCTGGGGAAGGGCCTGGAGAGGGCCCAAGAACTTCAAGGATGAGACCCAAAGTCCTCCAAGGATGGCCAGTCTCTTGAGGGCAGCCTTGAAGGGAAGGGTCCGACCCAGAGGCTGCTTCCTCGGAGGAAGGCAGGTATCCTGCCAGGCTGGGAAGCAGGCCTGGAGAGGGCCCAAGAACTTCAAGGATGAGGACCAAAGTCCTCCAAGGATGGCCAGTCTCTTGATGGGCAGCCTTGAAGGAAGGGTCTGACCCAGAGGCTGCTTCCTTGGAGGAAGGCAGGTATCCTGCCAGGCTGGGGAAGCGGGCCTGGAGAGGGCCCAAGAACTTCAAGGATGAGACCCAAAGTCCTCCAAGGATGGCCAGTCTCTTGAGGGCAGCCTTGAAGGGAAGGGTCCGACCCCAGAGG
>NC_089751.1:18852134-18867134 GCF_040412425.1 Macrobrachium rosenbergii | reverse complement strand
AGGCTATATATATATATATATATATATATATATATATATATTCTTCCACACACACATATATATTAATATAATATATACTGTATATGTATATATATATATATATATATATTTATATATATATATATATATATATATATATATATATATGTTCACACACATAGACACATTAACTCAGATGGGTCATGTCAATTTATAATGTTTATCACATAAAGGGAAAGTTCTGTTACTGAAAAGAGAAAGCGTTCGCACAGCGAAAATGATATGCATATTGATTGTTTATAGGAAGAGAAGTTGTATTAAAGAACGTTTGTATTGCATGCATACGGATCGTTTTGATGTCATGGGGTGAGCGGCTTTAACTTCGCACATTACCAGTGTTTTGCTGACGCAAGCAGGGTGACAATTCTTGATATTTCCCGAAATTTATTTGTTGCTGCTTCTGGATAGCCTCGTAGCTCTATATAACGGTGATTTTTCCTATCATTGCCTCAAAGTTCGTTTGTTGCTGTTTTTGTTGCATCACTTTCCACTACCAGGTTATGGCAATATCATTGTTTTCTAGAATCCAGAGAAACGTGGAAAGGACATTATCATTATCATTGTTATTTAGAAGATGAACCCTGTTCTTATGGAACAGGCCTCCTGCGACTATTGACCTGAAGTTCAATAAGGTGTTCATTTCAAAGAAATTACAGAAGATAACAGGAAATACAGAAAGAAGATAAATAAATAGATAAATATATATGTTAATAAATTATTAACATTAAAAGGAAGATTGTTGCAGGGTAATACTATAATGCATCTTCGCTTAAACTTTGCTTAATCTTTTTCTGATCTTTTTATCCGTTAATCTTGAAATAATCTATTACATAATAATCAGTAACTGAGAAATAAGCAAAGAATAAATGCTTAAAGAAAAATGATAGAAGTGTGACAGGAACGTATTAATTTCATTTCGCTAAATTTTCCTCATGAACACCGATATCTTGATTACCTCGCTCATTTTATTTCCATTTTTCCAGGTAATATTCGCTCTTTCGTAAAGCGTTAAATTTCTTGGGACTGAAAAATGAGGACATTTTATTCGCTTTTAATAAAATGCAAATTCGCTGTAATTAGTATATCAGAAACGTATTTATTATTTTTAGTTAAAGTAATGATTCTAGAGACTTTATTTACCTCACCACAGAGAGAGAGAAAGAGCAAAGTATGTTATAATGATATTTCTTGGGCAGTGTACATCAAAATATATAGCTGTATATAAGATACTTGCTAGCAAAAATTAAGGAAAAATAAGTAAATATGAAACATTTTATCCAATGGGCACTAAACATTTCTTTCACACAATTCCTCATCAGAATGCTCACAACAGGGCCTTTGCTATGGAATGTTTTTAACCTAATGGGTAGTCCTAAGCACAAGTGTTTTCCATGTCATCATGCCCATCCTGTATGCAATTTGACAACTCTAATCGTAATAACTAACACTGTTTCTTTATCTGGTACTACCAATTAAGGATTCGAAACTTTCCATTACTCTCTTCTCCTCCTCTGTCTGATCGCTATCATCGATTAAGATAGGCAAGATCCCAGAAAATAATCTCATATCTGGCTAACATTTATATAAAACACAAATGGGACGTTGCCCCATTTTTAAATTCTCTGAAAAAGCTTCATTAAACAAATACTAGAACTTTATTGTGATTCAGACTACATTGTAGGTGTGTGGAGAAAATTCATGATGACGTGTATTAGGTTATAATCGACAAAAAGGTTATGTAAATACTTAATTCCATCGGTTTTGTAAAAGCAACTGAAGATAATGACAAAATTAGTGGAGCTTAATGTCATGCTATGGGTCCTTAGTTGGCATTTTATGAATTTTATTGATTCTATATGACTTCAAGCTCGTCCTTTTCATATTACAAAATGTATGAACAACTTCACAACGTCCGCAGAAATCATCAATTCTAAAAATATAACAAGAAAATAGTCCACCATAGCTAACAGGGCATTTGAAAAATAAAGTGATCACAGAGAAATTATGTATTTTTGCCTGAATTTACGTGCGATAATTCCTTGCTGTGTCCATTATTTTATATTGGAAAATAAGCTCTTTTCCAGCCTTAGGTCGAGCAAAGTCCTTCCTCTAAGGCAATAAGCCTCTTAGGTTGCATGCATTAGTTGCTTTTGCTACGATGGGTAATACAAAGCTTGTAAAGCTACCTCGGCGTTCTTAACAGAATTTATCTTGAAGATCGTACTCTCGTAAGTGGAAAGGTTAAAATGTTTTCTGAAAGTTTACTGTTCAAAATAATGTTTTATACTTATTACATACACACACATATATATATATAAATATATAAGTATATATATACATATAATTTATATATACTGTATATATATATATATATATATATATATATATATATATATATATATATACATACATTATATATAATATATATATATATATATATATATATATATATATATATATATATAATATATATATATATATACATTTTCATGGTGACACTGAAATATTCATCTAAACAGCTGTATAATTTAAAAAAAATGATTTAAATAACCAGGATCATGCCACTTTAAATATTTACCATTATTAACCCATACATGGGATTTTATAAACATGGTCGCTGCTTTCCTGGACACAATTTATTTTATGCATATTTTTATCAGTGTTGTTACATGAAGTGATTAAATATACAATGCTTATTTTCAAATTAGATTTAATGGATGAAAAGCTGATGAAATACGACAAGGGGGTTTTTAGATAATTGTTCCTTTATACCACCTTAGTTAAATGATGTTTTTAAAGAATTGTTCTAGCAGGTAGTGAACATGTAAATTACATACCACAAATCCTTGCCTTTTTATCAAATGTCGCATAATTCATTACTCAGACCTCAGGACTAAATATATGTAATGCCTGCGAGACTGTGTCTCATTTTAGTGGGACCAGAAGAGCTAAGAATTAAAAATAAAATCAAACCTAACTATTCAGTTGGAACTATAAAGAATAATGTTCCTTTTGTAAAAATGAAAGATTACATAGAATAGTTTACTTTCAGATTAGTATGATAACGCGTTGGTATAAAAGTGTCAGTGGAATCCTCTTAGAAGCTGCATAGATGCAACTAACAAATGAAAATAACATTCTTAAAAGCCAGGGCCATGACCCCATCATGTAAAAAAAAAAAAATGGTCAACAGCGATTAAAAAAAAGAAACTCATGATTATCAAGTAATGTCCTTAGCCTCTCCTTTTCTATTCCAGAACCTGGATTAACCCAGGACAGCTGTCCCTCAACTGACGACCAACCTTGATGCATGAACGTTTGTATGCATTAAATGGATTTTCACTATTTTAATCTTCATTGTTTTTTCGTAAAACCGAATCTCCAATTTATCTTTTGTATCGTATGCCTTTTGCTAGATAATGGCCTAAACAATAGGCTAACGTTAAATATACATGGAGTATTTATTAGCCACAATGCTCTTCTTAGCTTATCGATTTCTTTACATTTTTGTAAATATATAATATATATATATATATATATATATATATATATATATATATATATATATATATTATATATATATATACATATATATATATAAATATATATATATATCATATATATATATATATAGGTATATATATATATATATATATATATAATATATATATATATATATATATAAATATATATATATATATATATATATATAACATATAGATATATATATATATATATATATATATATATATATATATATATATATATATATATATTTACGATTTAACCGGGGAAATGCATACCATGAGCCAGTCATAGACTCCAAATGAATGATTTCGTCACTTACCTCGATTTTTGCATAAAATCTGACTGCTGTTGATTCAGGAAATCGTAAAAAAACAGGAAAAAGGGGGAATTTAACTGGGCTGAGAGCTCTAATCACAAGGTATTTGTACGTAAACACTTTAGGAGAAGTTTAAAATTACGTGTATTTACATGAAATGAACTATCAGAAGATGAAATGGACTAATCAGGCATGCAAGGCCTGAGAGATTAATTATAACTGGGAAAACTTGAATGTATATCCGTCGGTGTGACGATGCTGATATAAGGCAGAGTCAAGAGAGATTTCCACGGCTAACAAACTCTCTGTAAATGGAGAGATTTACGAGTTAAAAGCCAGTAAGGACACAGTAAAATACGCATAGGACAACGCGAGCACAGAGGGTGCCAAAGAAGCCTTGAACACACGATTTTATGTAATTATTTAAACACAGGCATTTATGTATACTGCCCTAACAAGGCAAGGTTGATGTGGAAATACTGGCACTTTGAAATGGAAATAGGAAGTTTAGCACGAGAATTAGAACAGTGTGACTGACTGGAACAACCTTTGCAACAGATCACTTTGCCGTGAAGAAGAGGTGGCTTCAGCGAGGGTAGTGGCGGCGGAGGAGGGCTAAGGGCTTCACTGGTAAGTATACTAAGGGTCCCTACAAGATAGGACCATGTGGTAAGACATGGCTCTCTGAAGGAGGCGGGAAAGGAAGGGTGAGATGTGTCTCGCTCGCATCCAGCTATGTCTCTCACTCTTGTTCCTTTGGTGAGGCCCTTATATGACTTTGGTCAGGGGTTAGGAGGTCATCCACTGGTAGATGGGGTTGGTGTCGTTCTCCTGTGCTCACACATCATTTATGATTCAGTGCCAAGTGATCATACCAGGTGTTTTCTCTTAATCTGCATCGCCAGCTCTATTCTGCCTCCGGCCAGACTTAATATCCCCACAACCATGTGTCTATAAACAAAGGGTTCCGCAGCGTCACATGTTCGAGAAGAGAAAGTTGAAAAGGATATACAGAGAGCGATTAATGGATTAAGGGAGGGGACAAAATTCCTTTCGCCATTCCTTGTCAGGCAGTACCAAAATGCACTGTTGTATTTTCCAACTTTAAATTAAGCGTTTGGTGGCTGGAATGCTTAGGAAGATATAGAAATATATATATATATATATATATAATATATATATATATATATATATATATATATATATATATATATATATATATATATATATATATATATATATATATATATATATATATATATATATATATATATATATATATATATCCTCTATATATCCTCTACCCCTTTACCTTCTTTCCATAAGGTCGGTCGTTCAAGTGTTCCTTTTCCGAAAAATTCTTTCGTCATCACGTACGCGTTCTGCTCTCACTGTTTATGTCTCTCACTACGGCGTTACTCCACCTGATTCTTTACCTACCTTTACTTCTACACTACACAGCCATGTCACATGCTTTCTTAACCAGAGTATCCTCATCCTTGCGAACTACGTGACCATAACACTTCATCCTACTTTCCCTGACTTAATCCGTTATTTTACAAACATCCTCTCTTTCTTTATATGAATCCATTTCAACATTTTCCTCCTTGCCATTTCTAGGACTCCCTCGTCTCTTCCTCGCATTGCACCAAAGGAACCTTCATATTGTAAGTCACCCCTTAAACTTTGCCGAGCAGCTTTAATTCTCCGACGCATCTCTAGCTCACACGTACCCTCTTCACTTGTGACAAGCCCAAGTATTTGAAACTATTTGTCTGCCTTAACTACATTTAACTCCTCTCATCCCTCTCTGCAGCTTAGGATTGCTTCTGTTTTTGATGCACTGACTTTAAATCCCCCTCTTTTCCACCTCTCCTGAAGAGTCGTGTATTTCTCTAGCAATTCTCCTTCAGTTTCTGCTTCCATAACCAGGTCCTCTACAAACACCATATCCCATAGCATATTTCCTGCCGTACACTCACTCAGGACATCATTAAAACTGTAAAGAGGAATGAGCTTAAAGCTGATCGTTATTACCATCGAACATTAACTTTAATAACACACACGCACTCTCACACATATACAAAATATTCAGTCATTTGAATTTAAAAGCTTTCTTTTTAGTGAGACATTAAAAGCATGAAATCTGATGATATTTTATATGCATACGACTCGATGCATAATGCCTATTTGTTATTGTGTTAATCTGATTGCAAAAATAAGACTTTTTTGGAATTTTTTAACTTGTATATATTTTGAAATGAAGTGAAGGGGATTTTTTTCCTAATAAAATCAAAATGTATGGATAGCAATCTTAGTAGAAAAATATTTCTTTTTTTCATTCCCAATGTTTTTATATAGTCGGGACGATAATTTTCTTTTTTCGTCTTTAGTTTTTTTTTATTTTCACTAGAAATAATAAATATTTCAATACACTACTCACTACTGTATAATTAATTCATGACGGAGGTAAGATTTATCGAATTTTCTTTACAGAATCTTAATCAGTATTCCTTTATAGGTCTCGGGACGGTATATAGAGTAACACAGTATTCCAAGTTAAATGAAAGGTTTGTACAAATGGTTAAACCCTTCCGTCATCCTCAAAAAATCGAATACTCTAACGAGTTTTAATCTGCCCTTCTATCACTTTCCTTTCCATTTCTCTTCCACTGTGTCTTACACACACAGTCACACGGGAGAAACAGTAGGTTATGGTAAATTACCATAACAAACGAAGTGTAGAATGCGTTTACTGTTGAAGCTAAAAGCTTCGTTGTTACAACTTCAGCAATTTATTTTATCTAGATTTTTTCTGTGTTTATTATGAAGCTTCACTGTATTTTGTGAAGTTTGTAGCTGACTGACTACTTTTGAAATTGTATTCAGTTTTGTTGGTACAAAATTCTGAACACTGTAAAAATTGTAGTTTACCACAAATCTTACTGATTTATCAATAACATCATTCATGAAATAGTAACCTTTCTGAACAAGAACTACTAGCTTTTAGTATTCATTCTTTTTTTTACAGCTCCTGATTAAAAAAAGTAAGCCTTAAAACATCATGTGAAGATTTGTAAAGTGGAGTTATACAGACTTTCGTCTCTTCATTAAAAAGAGTCCCGAGGTCTATTCCAGTCCTCTTGAACTTTTCACACCACTCAACCGACACCTGCATCTACATCCTGAAAGAATTGCTGAACTTTTACCTATCATCAGCCTCTCCTGTTTTCATATGTTTTGTAGATGTGAGAAAAGCATTTGACAGAGTAAACTACCTAAAGCTCTTACTGAAGCTGCACAAACGAGGCACACCTCTATATCTAATTGGCATCTTATGTTGTTGGTTCTCCGCACAGCAATTCTGTGTCAAATGGGGTAACGTACTGTAGTACACCTTCGGCTCCCTAAACGGGCTCCGGCAAGGGGGAATTCTCTCTCCAAACCTGTTTAACACGTACACAGATGCCCTGAATGTAAAACTGAACTCAATCCCAATCGGATGCACTATCAACGAAACAACAATAAACAACCTCTGTTACGCTGATGATATGGTTCTGATCTCCCCATCAGTGCAAGGTCTCCAGCGACTCATCGACACCTGCCGCCAATATGCAGAGGAATTAGTTGATATCCTATACAACGAAACCAAGACCCAGTGTATGTCGCTGCTCCCGAGATCGCTTAAGCATATTGCAGAACCACTAATTTTCCTCGGAAATCATCGTCTGGAATTCGTGCATGAATTTCCGTATTTGGGACACATTATCACGGACGACCTAAAATATACGGCAGACATAGAACAGAGGCGTCGTAAACTATGTGCAGTAAACTGGCAACATGATTGCAAGGAGGTTTGCCTTCTGTCACCGAGAAACGAAACTGCTGCTCTTCCGCTCGTACTGCTACAACATATATGGGTGTTCCCTTTGGACGAACTATACCCGAGAGACCATGAGACGTATTACTGTTGTTCACAATGACATTCTGAGACGCCTCACAAACACACCTCGCTATCACTCAGCCACGCAGATGTTCATAGAAAACCGCCTGGATAATTTGAAAATCACTGTGAGGCGAATAATGTCCAGTCTGATCACTCGACTGAGAAACAGCAGCAATTCGCTCATACAAAGCATCCTGAACAATGAGGCAAGAAGAAGATCTAAATTGTGGGAAAGATGGAATAATGAGGCGTTTGTTCCTTAAATGCCTTATTCTGTGTTTTTCCAATTATGAAGTGCCATCTCCAGAATCTGTCATTATTATTATTATTATTATTATTATTATTATTATTATTATTATTATTATTATTATTATTATTATTATATTTCTACGTTCCTTGCTGTTTTTGGTATTCTTACTTCCTGTTATTACTGTGTTTAATGTCACTGTAAAGTTTTGCAATTCTCAATATCCGTATTTAGCCCTCTGGACCTGACCTCTGTAACCACCTAAGGACCCCAGATGGAAATTAATCTTCGGCAATCTGTATTTTTTATTATAATTATTTTTTTCTACTATTCCCCATATAATTACTGTCATTACTATTATTATGAATTCTATTTTTTCTACTTCTTCAGCAACTGCGTGAATACTACCGATAATTGTTTTTGTCATGTTACCTTAAGCATGTAGGTTGTGTGTATTGCATTTGTATATTCCATGTATATGGCCCTGAGCCGCAATAAATATTATTATTATTATTATTATTATTATTTATTATTATTATTATTATTATTATTATTATTATTATTATTATTATTATATACTCGGGTTCTGTTATGCTGACGAAATATTTAGTATCTGGAAAATTCACTTGGACATAGATCTTACATTAACACATTTGAATAGATTGGTACCTTCAATCCAATTTAGTGTTGAGAAGGAAAAAATAAGACTAAAGCTTTCTTGGATGTTAAAGTCATTAGAATAACAATGCTTTAAAGTTTAAAGTGCATCGAAAAGGTAGCAACAATAATCTGATTATCATTGCGAGATCTTTTCATCATTAACAAGTAAAGCAGTCAGGAATAAGAGCTATGTTTTTAAGAGCTCTTCCTCTAGTCATCCCTGAACTCTTTGATGATAAGATACATTATAAATACGGATTGGGTTTTAAGCTCAATTTTACTTTATATGATAATAAGATGAGTGTTCTCCGCTAGCCAAAAAAAATTTTATTCCACTAGTGAAAACACTAATTTTGATAGCAATATAATATGTTTGCCGTACATACCAGCCTTCGATCACATTATCCACCCGCTTAAATGACTATATTTAACTGTTGCATGTTCCTTTCGCAATAACACTGGTAGAACCTTAACAAGAAACAGCCCTATATATTGGACAATAAGCAAAAAGTGTTGAGAAACGGATTGCTCATCATAAATATAGTATCGCTACTGACCAGAGAAAGTGATATTAGTAAGCATGTTGAGAATTCTTTTTTATCCAATTCAGTGGTCTAAAGCAAGAATCTTGTTCAGAAACAACAATTTTATCAAGAGAAATCTAACAGAAACGGCATGCATTCAATATAGTGAAAACAATAACTTTAATGGCAATATAGACTTATGAAATTCAAGACAGACCAGCTCTTTCTACTTATCATGAAAAATCAGTAGAAACTGTGTAATATATTGACTTAGATATTCACTCTATTACCTATTTATCCTCATTAGACTGTTAACCTTTTCTGTTGGACGAACTAAGTACTAGACAATTTATATTTTATATTATCCTGTAACAGTTGTAAGCAAAATTAACCATTTTTACTTGTTTATGTTTATGTAAGTCTTGAAGTCAAGACTGATTAGTCAATAAGGTTCCCCGGAAGAGGCCTGGTGGAAGGCGAAACTGTTGGGACAAATTAAGAATTCTACTTCCTTTTTCCTTTGGTTCCCCTTCGTTTTCACTGTGGAATAATCGAGATATTTGATCTTGGTGACTGAGAAGAATACAAATATATATATATATATATATATATATATATATATATATATATATATATATATATATATATATATATATATATATATATATGTATATATATATATATATATATATATATATACCAAAAATACATCATAACTAATTATAAATGGAAAGAATATATATATAAAAATTCTAGTTCATCACAACTTATAAATGGAAAGAACCGAAAAAAATCTCATTTAACATATTTCTAATCTATTTTTATATTTTTGATAGGTTCGTAAACACTTCTGTAAATTACAAACGAAGGCTTGAACGTCTTCTAAGGAACTTTTTCTGGGGGTACTTTAAGGCAGCTATATCGGGACAATGGAGTTTCTCTTCAACCTTCTAGAAAGGCTTGGCTTTGTTTAGTTAGGCAAGGGGCTTATTTTTTGGAAGTTAGCCTTGCGTTAAAATAAACATAGCAGCATAAATACAATGGAGGGTTGCGTGTGTGTGTGTTTTGAGATTCAAGGGAAGAGTGAAATTCATTGCCAGATGTATATACAAATGGTTATAAATGAGTAAAAAGAAAATGAATATGCCCGCCGCTTTTACGCTAATTACCCATATATTTTCCTTTGTCGATTGCCATATTCTCAAAAGGATTCCAGATGATTTTCTTTTAGCACTAGTACGTTCTTTTGAAAATTGTTATGAAGATATCTTCTAGAAATTTATCAAAATATCTCCCCCCTAAAAAAGTTGATTTAATAAAATGTTTTTATGAATAAGTTACGATTTTATTTTCCTTATATGAGTGTGCAACGTCTTTAAAAGCCAAAGGCACATTCATGGAAAGTTATGTCTTCAAGAAGTAAGTGTCGAGAGAGGCTTCCTGGTTTCCTTTCAGTCTTGCTGAGGGTATAATAGTAATTTGGCGCAGCAGACGGTGGTATAGGTGCTATTTTGGCTTGTTATCTAAGCGTCACCTACTCCGGGGTGCTAGTACTAAACATGGCAATAGCTCCTTGGGACGCCGTGTTTAGTTCTAGTCCCTCGGGATCAATGTATTATATGCACCCATTTCTATATTGTGTGGTCGACAAATTATATTAATAAACGCTATCTGTGCGGCCGTCTACCTTACATTTACCATAAGGTGTTTAGTACTAGGACCTTGAAGCAGGTGACGCGTAGATAACAAGGCAAAGTACTGTAGGACTGTTGTAATTTTGCTGTAGAGATTTTAAGTGATTTGTGAGCCGAACAAATTTTCATGTCTGTTATGTTCAGAATGAACATAACAGGCATGGAAGCGTTGGATAATTTTTTTTTCCACGAACAAGACTAAGCAATCAAGCTCCAACATGTTTTAAGTCAATCACTCAGTGGCTATAAAAATGGGCAAGATTTCCACAAATGACTTATGGATAAAGACTTTTACTAAGCTGACTAGTTTAACAACCTTGCATATACAAAGGAATCGTTTGAATTAATGTTTGCTTAAAAAATCTTATATAACAAACAATACATTTAAAGAAGTGGGTTTAAAAAGAACTTTTCATACAAAGCAAGAGTGTTATTAGCAATATGCTTTAGTATGTATATCTAATTGGATGATTGAAATCTAGTTACTTTGCACTTTTATCTATAAACACCGAAACAGGGATGTAATTCAATTACCGGCTGAGCTTGCAATACATGATAATAAAATTGCTAATGTCAAACAATGCAGAAAGGGAGGTGACGTGAATATTAGTTCCTATAGAAAGACAAAGGCCAGTGGGTCATTCGTTACAGTGCTAATTAATGCATTTTTATGACATGCTTGAAAAATTTATTCATGCCCTTTCATTTAGGGAAAGGCGAGTTCGAATAACACAGATTGCCAAAGAAAACAGATGAAACATTTCCTGACAAATATATTCCGTGTTTTTTCCGTGGCTGTTGATGCTGATATTGTTTTGCCAACAGATTGTGGGAATTGTATTCCTGCTTGCCTACTGGGATATATGCAATCGCCAAAACAGCGCCAAGCGTACAAGTTGCCATTGGCTTTGGCTCAAAATTTTGGAATAAGGACAAGGGGACCAATCCTATCCTTTATGTTACTGAATTATAACGCTGGCAAACGTAAATTATTAGCAAGACATCTCTTCTAATTAAGTTACATTTTGACATATAGGCTGAAAACTATTTTACTTCGATCCTAAATTGTTTGTGAAATAAAATATATATATATATATATATATATATATATATATATATATATATATATATATATATATATATATATATATATATATATATATATTATAGTTATCAAGAAGTCGTAGCATAGCGGCCATTCAGCTTTCCTTAGTTTAGCCTTGAATTCAGTGAAAGTAAAGTAATCGCTGAAAGCCGGCCCGTACTTGCCTTAAGCTATTGAGAGTAAACTCTTCGCTGAACAGGCGACCCCAATTGACCTAGTCACCAACACATTAAAATGATCAACATCCCAATCTGTCCCCTTTTTTTTACCTGGGACAATCATTCAGAAAGCAAATATAAAACAAAAATAAATGAATGAAAAAAGTAAATTAAAAATAAATAAAAATAATGAATGAATAAAAACAAAAAAATTAGATAAATAAAAATAAAAATATATATAAATAAAGATAAATAAATAAAATACATAAAAATAAATAAAAATATACTGATAAAGATATAAAAATTAAAATAAAAGTAACAAAAATATATTAAATTAAATAATAAATAATAAAATAAATAAAAACCAAAAATAACAATTAATAAATAAATAAAAAATATAAATGAAAATAAATGAGAAAGCCATTCCGAAGGCAGATTGAGTTGGCTGGATTGTCTTTCCGCAGGAATACCTTAGGGAATACAAGCAGATGGCCGGAACACCTGGACGAGTGACACATCCTTACCCCGCTACCACATGGGCCCATTACTGGGGCCCCTACTCTGGACAGAGGCCTTAAAAAGGGCCTTGGACAGAGACATCTTTACAGTTAGCCATACACGCGGGCGAGTGATACAAGACTCTGAGAGGTCACCCTCCACCCTTCCACCCAGATGTCCACACCAGACTCCTGACGTGAACCCAGTACTACAGTCCTCCTCGAACTCAGGCCCCGATCTACAGTCCACCTCCAACGGCAGACCCAGTACTACAGTCATCCTCGAAAGGAGCTACCCAGGAGCCTGAGTACGATGTCACGTGTGTGAACACCCATCGTCATTCTACGTCAGAGCTCCGATAACCGCCCCTACCCCCCTTTAAGGAAAAGTAAGAGTGGAGGCCTTTTCAGTCACGACAGTTTGCCCTTTTGAAGTGTTACCAAGTGCCAGTCTTGTTTTCCCATCCTTGCGTCATTTGTTCAGTGCCTTTTGCACCGTTTCGTGTTCCAGTGTAAAGTGTTCAGTTATTCCTTGAGTCCTTGGCACCCTTAGTGCAGGCTCGAGTCATATTCTGTGTTATATTTTTCCTTTACTGGTGTGCAATGTGTAAGTCTCTCTTGCAGAGGGACATATTCGCAGAGGACTCATCTTGGAATGTGCCTTGCCCTTATTCAAGACTCCAGTAGGAGGATCTTTAGGCGTTGCAAGCCCTTTACACTTTAATTACCCATTTTCCCTTCTAATGCTTTTCCTTTGTAAATATAATTCCTTAATTTATCCCAAGTATTTACGTAACATTTTCTTATGAGGTAGAGCCTTCAGCTCCTAAAATCATCCCTTTTTCTTTGTTTTTTACGATTTCCCTTTACATAAGTCAGAACTCCAAGGCCATATAAATAAAGTTTCCGTTGCCGGCCTGTAAAATCTCTAGAAATCATATAACCCCAGGGAAATTTGTAAAAAAAAAAAAATATATATATATATCTATATATACATATATATATATATATATATATATATATATATATATATATATATATATATATATATGTGTGTGTGTGTGTGTGTGTGTGTGTGTGTGTGTGTGTGTGTGTGTGTGTGGTATCCGAACGAGGTAACATTAATTACCTGGACTCGGAGTATATTCCGGCTCATACATACTTGTACCTGTCAATTTCAGATACATTTACAAGAGCTGGAATGGACCCACCTTCGCCATCATAGCCAAGTATTTATTCGTTTACTGTTATTTTAGGCCGAAATATACATGTCGAATCTACTGGTCACTTTTTACCATATACATATTATTTAGTATTTACTAACCACAATACCTTCGTAATTTCGCGATTTCTTCACATTTAGGAAACGCTTCTCAATACGAAGAATTTGGTTCCAGTCTTCTTAGTGGCTAAGGGTAATACGCAGTTTTAGAATAAATAAAAAAAAAAATGGAATAGAACTCAAGCTTTTATCGGACAATTCTTAGAGTCAGCTGCTCAATTCCAAAACTAAGGGCCAATATTGAAATAATGGCCTCATGCCAGAAGAAAAATATTTCCTCAGATTGCAGTTTTAAAGAATAAAATATAGACAGCACTTGTTTCTCAAAGGTGAATCTACACTCAAGAATAAAGCGTGCGATTTGAAACGAGTTCCACGTATTTGTAGAAACCATGTTAAAAAAAATCAGGGGTTGGAGGGAATTCGGGGTAATTTTAACAGTATTATTTGAATTTTGGAGAGGATTCAGGTTCATTCCATACAATTTGCAAAAAAATAATCTAAACTAAAATTCTGATAAGGGAACCGGTTACCACAGGAGAAAAGTCTCATTATTAATTTAATACAAGATAATGGCTTGTTTTCCACGCTAAACTACATATCCGGTGCATATAATATACTTAATAGTGGACTACGAATACGAAACAGGGAAATTTAGAAATTGTTATCAACACTCCCTCTTTGGAATCTACGAGAAAAACTTTCAACAATAATACTAAGGAATTCTACCCGAACTGTTTTCTGTTTGAGCATGATAAACTACGAACTTACGAATAATATAGTCAAATGCAGCACTAAAGTCAACCACAGTCATATAAAGTTATTAACGAGAATCTAAAGCTTTTGGTATAACACTGGAAATTGAAGAAGAAAGTGTAGTATAATCACAAAGTCTTTGTGGAAGCCAAACTGTACACTAAAGAACAGAAAATTATTTTCAGCAGAGACTTGAAGTAACAATACTTTTCTCCAAAATGTGCAATAAAGGTGTCCTTCTGTCTAAT
>NC_089751.1:18834634-18847134 GCF_040412425.1 Macrobrachium rosenbergii | reverse complement strand
CACCAAAACTAAGTGTGTCTGTGTTCTTTATTTTCATCCAGCCATTTTTGACCCTTTTGCTAATCTTTCCATAATGGACTAGAACTAAGTTTCAAATAACTAAATAACTTGCAGAAAGGCATCCGTATGTAGTCTGCCTGTCCTTTTCACTTAGAACTGTTCTTAAAATTCAATCTTTTCTTGTTCTCGTCTGACTTTCCGAACTCTCTAGTTAAAAAAACTTGTGGGTTGAAAAACGCACGATTTGGTTAGTATGTTAACTTTTACAATATTAAAGATATAATGCAGAAACAATATGCACAAGAACAATAACTAATACTATGTACATATCTCCAAGAAAGGGCTTCCTTAGATTTATTATTTAAGGCTGAGTCAATTGCCATCAAACAATGAGGCAAATTTTCTTTTTTAAACTGGTAAGTATTGATCCACCGTAATCTCGGTGCCTGGGAATTTTACCGTCCTCATTTAAAATGACTGTGCTTTTTCAAAGGTGATGGAAGTAAGTTTGACGAAAAAATAAATCAGTCCTGTAGGAGGGCTACACTAGAGTTCATATGTAACATCCGCAGTTCCCGTAAACTCCTGGACAGTAGAGAGAGAGAGAGAGAGAGAGAGAGAGAGAGAGAGAGAGAGAGAGAGAGAGAGAGAGAGCGAGAGAGAGAGAAGGAATAGCAATTAACATTTATTTACAGTACCTTGAATATGTGAATGTATGTGTTTGCGTACACTGTGTGTATATATATGTCTATATATATATATATATATATATATATATATGTATATATATATATATATATATATATATATATATATATATATATATATATATATATATATATATATATATATATATATATATATATATATATATATATATATATATATATATATATATATATATATATATATATATATATATATATATATATATATATATATATATATATTATATATATATATATATATTTCTGTCATACTTTAGGCAATCTAATATTGAGCTTTCAGAAATGGAACTAAGAATTTTGATATAGCTAGAGTTCTGTAACACGGAGGAGGAATGATTTAACAGCTTGGTATGAAATTCCAATCACTATAGATCATGCTGATTTTATAATTAAATATTTCCTAAAATCCAGCTATAAACGAGTGTTACAAATAGTACCGCTAAACTTTTAAAACAGAATGATTTTCAGATTACTGTGTATACGAACTGTTTTATTTTAAACCAATTTATATATTTGATATCGGTAAATAAAAAAAAAATGTTAAGGTCGGCTGCAGCTTTTTGACGATAACATGAAAATATTGGGGCGGTACTGCAAAAATGTAATCAGTCCTATGCATATATTTATCTGTTCATTGGAATTTCATTAGTATGAAAGTGAATTTTTATTAAGCAACGAATTACACGTACACATAGCTTTATGAAAGTTTCCGGGGGTTTGTTTGACGTAGGAATACTTTTTTTACATATATTTGTAGCAGCCTCTCATTTAGGAAAATGTGGGCAATCTCTCTGCTTTGAAGGAAGTACATTTCAAGACTCCTTTACCTTCATATATTTTGATATATTTGGTTTTGGTTCTATCTATCTATCTATCTATCTATCTCTCTATCACTCTTTCTTTCTATCTATTTATCTTTCTATTTTATGTTTCTAACAAATCTGTTATATTGCCATACTTTAATTTCCTGATGTTGTCTCTCTCTCTCTCTCTCTCTCTCTCTCTCTCTCTCTCTCTCTCTCTCTCTCTCTCTCTCTCTCTCTCGCTGGGTGTGCGTTTAATATTAGGAATTAATTTCTAATAGAAAATTGCACCTGCCACTTACATATTTTTTGGTTAGTTGCTTCTTTCTGACAGTGAACTGATGAAATGCTGAATAATAAATATGTAACGGATAATATACCCGATGATTTTGCCTTCAAGCTCTCGTTCTTTAAAAAAAAGGTGAATGACCTTGGCAACGATTTTGTTTTGTACCGTATTCCAACATTGTGAATGAACCTATCTCAATAACGATTTTTTTTTTTTTTTACCGTTATGATGGACAGCGAAGTGTCATGACATTTGCTGGTAAGGCAAAATTTTTTCCTGGTATTTCTAAGCTATCAGTTTCTGTGGACTTCAGAATGGAAGATGGAATGTATAATTGATAGACTGCAAGACCGCAGTCTTTTCCTAGAATACTCGGGCAAGCCTCTGAGGAAATCAACAAAAGTTGATAATTTTTCTTTTCATTTCATTTTTCCCCTGCTCTCTGATGCTTCTTCTGTAGCACCTAACTCGTGATGTAGACTGGAGTTACGTTTGACATCCACTCCGAATCTCTCACGCCGCTAGTTTTAGATGACGAGGGTCACCTATAAGTTATAGTTCCTCCGCAGGCCTTTTTCGTGGGCCATATCGGTAAACTTTCAAATTCATTCTTTGTGGCTTCCGCCTTATCATGGGACATCCATTCAGTATGTTGTTGAGTATTTTGTCTTATATGATGAAAGTCTTCCTTACAATGTTCTCAATTATGAACAGACTCTCACAACATTATTATGGTCTCAGCCTCTGGTTGAGAACTATCCTCAAACTTTAGCCATTTATATCCACATGTTGTGTCCTGTGGTTTGTTTCAGCCTATTGCATAACTTCCTTTAGACCCTTTTAAAGCACGACAATACATGGTCAAAAAGTAAAAATTACGCACAGTAGCGGGTAGATACCATATCTTTAGCAAAACTGCCATTGCTTGCAAGAAGCAAAGGTGTTCTACAAAAAGAGCACGAAGAAGGCCAAACAAATTCGGTATCACTTAAAAGCACTTAACCTATAGAATACTATAAGTCTTTGACTGAGATGAATAAGCCGCATTTAATGTACGTTACTGAACACAAGTATAATAATCAAAATGCAAGATTTCAAAGCTCACGCATTTTAAATACAATGGATTTAAATACGTGGATTTAAAGTAAATACACACACCACACAGACACACGTGCGCATACACACACACACATATATATATACATATTCATATATATACGTAACATATATACACACATATATATATATATATATATATATATATATATATATATATATATATATATATATATATATATATATATATATATATCCTTTTTGAAATGCCATAAAAAAGTTAATTTTACTTCGCTGACACACTATAATTTTTTTTGCGATTAACTGCAAGCTTAGAGAATTTAAAATGGGTGAGGAGATAAAAGTTTGTAAATAGGTTTGTAAATAGCTTATCTACGCTGGAATCCAGAGCATACCGTTCAATGAAACAAGGGTCGAAAAACAACAACGTAATATTTTAATCTGTAAACGTAAAATAAAGAGAAGCGTTTATTTCACTAAGCAAGTGCAGTTTCTTCCCTTAAAAGATTAAGGAGCTGATTCTCTCTCTCTCTCTCTCTCTCTCTCACACACATATACGGGGTATGTATTTATTAACTGAAAAATGTCTACCGAATATGAATGTGCTGAACAATGATCAGACTTGCTCTATGCAGTATCTTTCATTTATAAATATTTTTTTTAAAGGTACAACACCAAATGCATTCATTGTATTAACAACATTGAAGTGTAAAATATAAAATGAAAATACACTGTTAGTGATTCCAAACATTAGCTAGCATAATTCAAGGTGTAGTGTACTAATTCTTCCTGAGTGATAGTTATAGTCTATTCTAATAAAATATAATGAATTAATTTTATTAATTTTATTTATGTATTGATAAAATAACGACAAGCTTGGATTTACCTTAACGTTTATTTGGAGAAAATCGATAAAATAACTTAATATCGGATAAATTTAGAAATTCTGCTACATCCTGGTTAAGTAACACCAAGCTCTAAGTAAAATGACCTCTTGTATCGTTGGAATATTTGGATTAAAGTGAGGAGCTTGATAATTGGTTACATAGCATAATACCTTCACATAAAATATGATTTCCCCAAGCTGGAAGATGTGTGGGTTGTGTGGCTGTTTTAGTGCCAAAAATAAATCCAATAAAGGGGGAAATGAGACGAGTTGCTAATTAACACTAATGTGGGAGATAGGAAAGAAAAATAGCCAGGGGGATAATAGGAGAATGGGAGTGTTTCGCTATTTTTTTCTCCAAACAAAATTAAATTAACTGTTCTCATCTGTATCACAGTTATTGCTATTGTGGGATTCTCCTAATCATTATTATTGAATTTTCAATAATTACGTTTCACTGATAAAACTCAACACTAGATATTACAAGAGAAATGGTATTACGAACATTACCACTGATATCACCAGTAATATCAATAATATTGAAAGTAACAGTAATCCTTATCATCTCAAGGTGTTGAGAGGGATTACATTTTCCTTGTGGGAACAAAAATGGGATGGATAGAATGGGACTTCCTCCTCCCTGTGGTTATAATATTTAACCTTGATCTATAAATAGTAACACAGACATTAATAATAATAATAATAATAATAATAATAATAATAATAATAATAATAATAATAATAAAGAAGGAAGACGAAATAGCTAAGTTTTCAGAGTGGTTTTAAGACATAAATTAGCAGAGAGAGAGAGAGAGAGAGAGAGAGAGAGAGAGAGAGAGAGAGAGAGAGAGAGAGAGAGAGAGGGCAATAAGTGTGTTGGTGTATTCAAAACTTTGACCATAACCTTCTTCCTCGTTTGCCCATTCAGGAGAGAGCTGCCTTGTGGCCAAGGGATATTTTCTACTGTATTTCCTTTATTTCTATGGGTTCCTTAAAAGGTTGTCTACCAGACCCCATTAAAACTTTTGTTATGTTGTTTCCTCCACATGAATTTAAATTTATATGTCGAAAAAATTCATGAGCGTAGACAGGGCGTATAATTTTTTTGATAAGCGTGCAACGTTCTGAAGAGGTAGGGCCTATTCGTTTAATTGAATAAATGACCATCTGTTCTTTATCTCTGATGAAAGCTGTGATTAACAGTACACTCGTATAGCACATCCGCACACATAATGAGTATGTGCGGTGTATGTATACACATAAATGCGTATACATACACATAACAGACAAAAAGATAGTTAAGGCAACTGTCTAAAACATAATCGAAGAAAACAGATCTGCGGGCTTTTTAAAAAAAGAGATTCTTGTGTCAATGTAGAGAGTAAAAGTGGGACTAAGGAATGAAAGAGTGAAAGGAGTAATGAAAATGTCAACAAAGCAGAATAAAAGCCAATACATATTCTTTAAATGTATTTCTCCTAAGAGAGAGAGAGAGAGAAACTCATAAGTTTATTACAGCTTGTCAAATCGGATATCCGTTTTATCTTAAAATATTCTCGTAGAATATGGGAGCAAAAGGAACCCAGCCTAACATTAATCCAACGAAGTACTAGAGGCAGAAGTTCAATTTTCATATATACCTGCTGAATCACTCTCGAAACTGTGGTGTAAATTATCTTTTTTTATTATTCTTTATTTCCTTGAATAAAAGTTACTCTCTAAAAGAGCACAAAATTTTTTTTGCGCTTACTGCCTTTTGGAGAAGCAGAAGTAAATGATTAGATATATATATATATATATATATATATATATATATATATATATATATATATATATATATATATATATATATATATGTATATAGCACAGCTCAAGGCTTCATAGATTTCACTAAAAACGAACTTTATTGCCCCTGTGAGTTAAGAATGGGTGGTTTCAAGGGTGCTATATTCTACCTGCTAAGTCATCAGTATTCACTACCGGCATAGCTTGGTTGGGAGGGGATTAGGCACTGAACGCACGTGCATCATTTTGTTTTTTAAGATAATGTGTGACAAAGCAATCATCTGTCCCTTTCTTTCGTTGCTCATGAGCGACCTTTGAGCCTTTACATAACCAGATCATCCCTTCCACCCATAATTAAAAAGTTAAAGTCCTCCTGGGCCTCTGTAGGCTCATAGGGCAGGCGCTGATCTCCTGTTTCTTAGACCGACAGCCAGTGGGGGACAAGTCCTAATGCCTATGACACGTGGCCAGTGTGTCGCTAGCCCCACTGTTTAACTTCCCAGCCCGAGGGCTGGTACTTATTCACCTACTGAACCTCTCGGGTTTTTCTAACCTCTAGGTTGACGGTCTGCTGGGATTTTTGCAGTGGGGCAATCCGAGCCATCAGCGAGCGGCGGAATTTGAAGCCCAGCCCTCTTGACTGGTAGCCGAGAATCATACCACTACGCCATCACGGCGTAACGACTTATTTATCAATTATTCTATATATCTTTATTTTTTCACCATCAATTCCAATACCACATATTGCGCACAAATAGCACACAGCGACGCCTTCAATCTACTATTTTTCTGTTAATGCTCTTCAACATCTATACTTCACTTGCGCCAAGGGGCACTGACTTAATAACCCTCTGCTTCCATAAAAAAATCCAAAACTGTTCCCATTGTCTCACACATATCTTGCTATACTTCTTTGTCCACCTATACTGTGATTCGCTTCTCTCATTTTTATAAGCCATCTTTGCTCGCAAATACATATACACACTAACTCAAAATACGATCCCGTTTGTCAACAAGTCTTAGATTATTTTACTGCTTTTCTACTTCTCATTTGCATGGATGGTATCAGTCAATGAATTTTCTTTCTCAAAATGTTTAGACAAGCAACACTGGTGTTTTTTTATGCGCAAACAGGGAAATTAATCGGAAGAGGAGGATTTCAAGTAAGTAGAAGAAAACAGAAGATGAGAAAATACTTATAGGTATGCTTGAAGGAGTGGGGAAATTCAGAGAAAAAAAAGTCAAACGAAGATCAGAAATAGAAACAAAAAGAAGGGTTAGAAAGAAAACAAGAGCAGATGATGAACCAACATAGGGAGAAGTTTCAGGAGCAATGGTAGGAAGAAAAGGAAATAAACAAAACCGTTTCGCTGCCATAAAAAATGTGACCTTCTGAACTCTTGGTGCTCCGGATATTAGATGAGTCAGGAAGTTTGACAACGGTAATGGAAAATGGAAATGAAGTCGAGACCAATGGGCAGATTTCATGATTAATTCGTAACTTTAAGTTTGACCTCACTACCATCCACCTCTCCGTCTCTCTTTCGCTCTCTACCATACACGAAGATTGAACGAAACAATTGAACATATTCTGTAAACACAAACACACATACTTACCTACAAACACACACACACACACACCTATATATATGTATATATATGATGTGTGTGTGTTTGTGTGTGTGTGTGTGTGTGTTTGTCGTTGTAAAACCCCCAGCGCCATCTTAACTCCTCGATTTTTTTCTCACATTGGATACTCTTGTCATTACTTAGCCTAAGATCCGAATGAAACCAAATTAAGAAATTCTGAAGTCCGTAGCAAGAAACGAGCCCTCGTTTGGCGTATTAGAACGAGGTCAAGTCAACCACTTGATCAAGAAGAAAGATAGACGTCTACTGCTGCTCATACATACAAACATACTTTTGTATATAGTATATATATATACATATGTATGTTTGTGTATACATATATATATATATATATATATATATATATATATATATATAAACACATATATATATCTATCTATCTATCTATCTATCTATCTATCTATCTATATATATATATATATATATAACACATATATATATATCTATATATATATATATATATATATATATATATATATATATATATATATATATATATATATATATATATATATATATATACACCTTTCTAATTCAGATGCATTAGTAGGGCTGAAATAGACTCACCACCGAAATAGCCAAATGTTTAATAGTTCGTCGGTTTTTATGTTTTATATATATATATATATATATATATATATATATATATATATATATATATATATATATGTGTGTGTGTGTGTGTGTGTGTGTGTGTGTGTTACAGGCAATATGTGAAACCAGGGAGTGAAACGACCAATTCGCTTAGGAACATTTTATCCCAAGGGCTAGTACTAAGCATGGCGAAACAGCGATCCATCTACACTGTTTCGCCATGTTTAGTACTGGCCCCTGGGGGGGTCAAATGAGTTCTCCGTATTTAGTACTAACCCTGTGGGATCAAATGTCCTTAAGTGCATATGATCCCCCAGGGGCTAGTACTAAACACGACAAAACTCATTTGACCCCCACGGGCTAGTACTAAACATGGCGAAACAGTGTAGATGAATCACTGTTTCGCCATGTTTAGTACTAGCCCTTGGGGATAAAATGTTCCTAAGCGAATTGGTCGTTTCACATATTCCCTAGGGATTTCGTGAAATCCCTGGTTTCACATATTGCCTGTAACACACACACACACACAGACACACACACACACACATAGACACACAGACACATACACACACACACACACACATATATATATATATATATATATATATATATATATATATATATATATATATATATATATATATATATATATATATATATATATATATATATATATATATATATATATATATATTCACAAGCCAAAGAGGAAAAACTAATATAAAATGAGAAGGCATTCAGATTCATGTCACCTCCCAGATAAACCCAAACAAGTTATTGCTATCTTCTAATAAAAAATTCTGCCCCAATTTCTAGCTGGAAAAGAATTAACACAAGGAAACAACAAGGCTTGCGTTAGGTACTGATAATATTTCATAAATAACTGATACTACAGAAACCACAAAAAATTCCAATATTCAAGACAAAAAAGTTAAGTATACCTTAGTTTAACCAGACCACTGAGCTGATTAAGAGCTCTCCTAGGGCTGGCCCGAAGGATTAGATTTCTTTTACGTGTCTAAGAACCAGTTGGTTACCTAGCAACGGGACCTATCGTGGAATCCGAACCACATTATAGCGAGAAATGAAGTTCTATCACCAGAAATAAATTCCTCTTTCGAGCTGGCCCCAGAAGAAGGCTGAAGTTATAGAGGTAATGACCTAGAGAATATTTACCAGAAGGTTGATGTTTAGTTAACGCCCTAAAAAAAAGTGGTGAGGTGACAATATCACAGTGATGTCAGAAAGATGGATATGTGTATATGAAGAGAAGTACGGTAAGAATAAAAGATTTGATAAACGTGTTTGAGTTAAAGGGGGAAAATTCCTGAGGGACGAGAGTAAAATATATTAGTATTCTTATACAGGACAGAAAAAAATATAGGAAAGGGTAAATGGGAGGTGATTTAGAATATCACGCATTATCATTCCTTACCTTTTCCAGGTCAACGTTGCCAGACATGTCCTCTGAACACACTATCCTGAGGTAGGATTCTGAAAGAGATTATATTTGTTTGAGACAATAAAACTACAAAATTAAATACCTGCAACAGGCACTTATTGTTTACAGTATATCTTTTTAACTTGTAGATTTAAATTCTACGTTTATCACAACTGACTGCTATAGTTTTTTAAGTGCCTTTACAGCATATTTTAATGCATAATTTCCTGTTACTTGAGTGGGACTCTCTCTCTCTCTCTCTGTCTGTCTGTCTCTCTCTGTCTGTCTGTCTGTCTCTGTCTGTCTCTCTCTCTCTCTCTCTCTCTCTCTCTCTCTCTCTCTCTCTCTCTCTCTCTATATATATATATATATATATATATATATATATATATATATATATATATATATATATATATATATATATATATATATATATATATATATATATATATATATATATATATATATATATATATACGAGTTACAGATTTATTGAAATAAGACCAATGAAAGACGTCACAGCTAGAAAGCTTCTGGTGGCTTATTCCATAATTGTCGTTTCTTGGAAAAGGAAACTGTGGTTCGAGAAATTTTGTATAGATAACAATATTGACGATATATTGCTCGACACACACACACACACACACACACACACACACACACACACACACACACACACACACATATATATATATATATATATATATATATATATATATATATATATATATATATATATATATATATATATATATATATATATATATATATATATATATATATATATATATATGTATATGTATGTTCATACATAACACACATATATATATATATATATATATATATATATATATATATATATATATATATATATATATATATATATATATATATATATATATATATATATATATATATTACATTTTCTTCCAGTATATTTCCTCGAATGATATATATTTAACCTTTACACAAGAGCATTCACTTGTTTCGCAGAAGCTCAAATACTCAATAAAATATAGTTGAAAATCACAGTCAAGCATTTATTTCTAATTTGATATGAGAAACTTCTTTCCTGAGAATTAATAAAAGTTGACGGAATTATGATAACCTAGAATTCACATTTTGCAGGTATCATCGGCGGATGGAATAATTTATATTTCACTGGATTCCAGAATAACGAACGCATATCGAACTGTTAATTCATTCGTTTATTAAATATGCATATAATGCCATGATGGAATATTGCATGACTAATCACAAAGCCTGACGTTCCTGTTGAAGCAATACTGAAATGCAAACTCTTATTTTATTAATAAAAAAACTTTAACAATCTGTAGCTCAAGATAAAATCTAAAAATCTCGAATATACTCTGCAGCCCTTACCGCACAACAAATTTTGATAATCATTGATTGCTATCACATTTAGTTTTAGGTATGACTTTGGATGGGATGATTTCCAAGCATATCAAGAGGATATAAAGAACGTCTGATTGCATGATGTCACTCGACAATAATCTTTTCTTAGATATTTAATGAGAACAGAAATGAATAATATAAAACATTATCGGAGTGAAAAACATCCATTTTAGCCTTTAAGACGAAGCGCCTTCTTTGTTTAGCTTAAGTGGATAAAACGAATCTATTAAGGTGTGCCAATTTGTGATTTGCATTTTGGCAAGATTTTATATAAATAGCTTAAAGAAAAACTAATTATGGTTTTAAATCTACATTCCCTCTAAAGAATAAAAAAGATGGTATGTTCATCATATACTTGCCAAAGGGGATGAAAACAATAGTATGACAATAAAATATTAAAAGTAATGTTTAAAATTCTCACTTTTCTAATGAAGAGCTTCGTTATTACTTTAAATACGCTGTCGCAAATCGTAGTAATAGTCTTGATTTATAGCTGAGTACAGAAGAATTTAATTTAGAAATATTATTATCCAGTGTATATTTGAGTTGCCTCTCTTTGCCACAGTCATTTCTCTTCCTAGTCATTTGTCTTTGCGTCTATCTTTTTTTTTTCTTTTGGTGGTTCATTTGTCATTTTGCCTATTTTCCCTGCTTCTCTTCTGTTGATTTCGCTGCTGGCACAGCCAATTTGTTTCCGTCCTCCTATTTTCTTATTATTTTCAATCTACTTTCGCCACCGTTTGTTTTGTTGTTTTGTTTTTCTTCCTGTCTTGACCATTTTTAAATACCCACTTTGTAACATATTTTCCATATCAGTTTTCCAGTTCTTATTATCTTCCAATTTCCCATTCTCCTCCATTCATTTTCCAATCCTTTCTCTCTCTCTCTCTCTCTCTCTCTTCTCTCTCTCTCTCTCTCTCTCTCTCTCTCTCTCTCCAAATAGTTTTCCTTTTCCCAGTCTAGCTCCATAATTAAACTTTCCTCTTATTAAAATTCAGAGAACTTCTTGCTTGAGTCCTATGGGACCTTTCCGAATGTAAATGAGGGTTTAACACGACCAAAGCTTCATGTTATCCCCTAACCCTCCTCACATTCCTCCAACTCCCACGCCCAAACACTGTTTTCTCTTAAAGTTTTTCTCTCCACTTCTTCGTAAATCTTGTGCCTCCTCGCTTTATCACTTTCCCGCCTTCTTTTTTCATCCTACCACTCATGGTTAAATACACATAGTACAAACTCACGGACTGACAACAATACACCTTCGGTCATACATACTCCATACATATTTTATGCCTCACACACAAGAGGGCATGTATAATCTCAAGTAACATATAGATATACAACTGCGTTACAATGCGAGTACCACATCCTTAGGTCATGGTACTGAAGGCATTTGCAAATCACTTTTGCATAAGTTATTCTTCATGTGCTACAATAAGAAAGCACGTAACTCCCTCATGCACATGCTGTTCGAGAACCCTTCCTTCCAAGATTTAGAAAAAGTACATCTAACATATTCATCCTCCTGTTTGGCAAGCAGTGACACTCACAGGCTGACATAAACAATATTTGATTAAAACAAGCCTGCCAATCTTATATATAAACATACACTCCCACATACACACACACACACGTACATACACACACCTACACAGAAGTTAGTGTCTTCGTGCCAACATGCAAATTAGGACATCAGATCCAACAATCCTCTCTCTCTCTGCTCTGCTCTTCTTCTTCTTCTTCTTCTTCTTCTTCTTCTTCTTCTTCTTCTTCTTCTTCTTCTTCTTCTTCTTCTATTTAGTTCTTTAGATTTGTGTGTCTAGACATAGTT